>NW_017673676.1:51597-74097 GCF_001879085.1 Nicotiana attenuata
ATATCGCAAGATATCTTTTCACACGTTTTTCTGTCCAAGAATCTTTGATTGCAGGTCAAAATGTCTAACTCAGTAAATGCATATGAAAATGAAGGTCTTGAAGATCATGGAGAGAATGGTGTAGCTGCTCCAGGCGTCGGTGTACCACCGCGAAACCCCTGAGGATGCACCAGAGCCAATCCCCCGTGGATGTGGTCTCACGCAACGCCCAACACGTCGATATAAGCTCCCACACTAACAGGATTATACGCCAAGAAGACCAACAAGAGGCTCAAAACACCCCTGTTCGGGAGGAACAAGAGGTTAGCCTTCACGTCATTTTTGAAATGTTGCAGGCACAACAGCTAGCAATTGCTAAACTGCAAAGCCACCAAAAAACCCCAAGCAATGTAGCACCGAAAACGGCTCCTCGAGCCGAACAGGTACCGGAAAGATCGAGCAGCAATGGGTCAGCAGCTGACCCCGCTATTATGAAGATGGTGCTTAAGGGAAGATTGAACCCACTTGAACAAAAACATATCCTACCCTTACCCAAAAGTCTTCACATTAACTCCACAAAAGCCCTATATGATCTTGAGTTGGATGACACTCGCATTAGTGGATACTTACATGAGGGTCAAGCATATGGTACCTAGAGCCGGACTTGTGACCTTTCCTTGAGAGAGACGAGTGAACTCCCATTAACCTCAGGTTGTGTGCGTATTCTCTAAAAGGTGAGGTTTGCTTAGGGAGAGTTGAGGATGTATGAGTTCCGGGATCCACAGCGACCAAAGTAATTGAGAGAGTTCTTTGATATAATGAGTCAATTCTTGATGCTCTTGTGTCACACTTGATCCATAGTTTTCAAGGTTTGAATGTTGTTAATGATCCATTTGTGTTGAGGGCATTTGTTAGTCCCAATTGATGCTTGTTGAGGTTACTTAGGGATAGCTAGAATTACTTGGATTGTCCTTTAAGGGGTGAGTCTTATTTTGTTTGCTTGAGGACAAGCAAAGGTTTAAGATTGGGGGAGTTGATAAGTCGGGATTTTAACATGTTTTATGCCCCTACTTGCCTATGCTTTGGTTATAAATTGCTACAAAATAGTCCCAAAACGCTCACAAGTTGTACTTGATTGCAGGCTTGATCAACAAAGCGATGAATGTCAAAGATCGGCTCAAAAAGGAGTGAAACCTGCTCAAGTGTCAAAGACTAAGTAAGTTGAGGAAAAGAGAACCTAGTGCGGACCGCGCAAATGTAAATGCGGCCGCACTAGGAGATTCAGAGGATGGCATTTTCTAGCTGGAGGCAACGCGACTGCGCTACTCTTTAGTGCGGTCCGAGGTCAGGCTCCGCGGCCGTGCTACTCTTTTACACGGTCCGCGGAGCAGAGATTCAGAGAGCCATAATTTTGCCAATTCCAAGCAATGCGGCCCGCGCTCGTTTCAGTGCGGCCGCGCTAACTTCCACCGCGGCCGCGGTGCACTTTCACGCGGTACGCGTTCCTCAAGTTCAGAGAAGCATAAATTGAAGTCCAAGAGCCAGTGCGGCCGCGGTCCATTTTGCGTGGCCCGCGCTGACCCCGTAGGGGTATTTTTGTCCAGTTTTTCCAGCCTAGTATAAATAGGACATTTTACCATTTTTAGGTTAAGTTTGATATCTCAGACATAGCTGCGCTCGTGAGACTCGATTTTGTAGCCATGTTCGGCACTTTTGCTCATTATTAACGATAGATTATTGTAGTTTCTTTTTAGTAATCAATTAATATGCTTAGTTCTTCATCTATTTCTTCAACTTCTGTACCTAGCATGAGTAGCTAAACCCACTAGCTAGGGTTGTGGCCCAACCCTAGTGTGGGTAATTGATGGGTGTTGCCATCTAGGGCTAGATTGATTATGGGTGTTTGCTATTTGGGTTGATTTTATATTTTTATTTAAGAATTTGTGGTTGCAAACACTGATTCAAGCTTTGTGGGTTTGACTCTTTTTGAGAAAGAGAGTCTATGACCCCAAAATTGACCCAACAAGGAATTGGGATGGACACATGAGAAATGATAGTCCCAATTAACGGGTTAAATCTCGAAAGAGTAATCACCCTACTTGAACCCTAGTTTCTTGATCTAATTGGTCTACCCAATTGGTCTCGAGAGAGTCAATTGGGCAAAATCACTCTCTCTACCGAGAGGTGTGAGAGTGGGTACAATTGTGCAACGGTTATAGCATAAGCCCCAAATATGTCAATCTATCCTTAGTAACATCTACCCGTCAATTAGCCACCTAGGTAATGCCACGACCCTAGTGCCCTTCTTCCCATTAGATACAACTTAGCAATATTCTAGTAGCATAATTTAGCATTAACCAATAGTTTATTCATAGTAGTTATAAAAATCAAAAACCAAGAATGTTTGAAGTGACATTAGGAGTACAAACACATCTCTAGACTAGACAGAAAATCCAACTCCACTACTAGCTCCCTGTGGAAATCATTCCGACCACTATTCGGGTAAAAGCTATTGCGACCCACTCTTCCTACCTTGGTGTAGTGTCGAGTTGGCAGCGATCAGGGGGTTTGGTAAATTAAAAAAGGAAAGAATGCGTGTGAGCCGTTGATCTATTAGATCAACGGCTGGGATTAAAAGAAGGGGTCTGGGCGGGTTATTTGAGTGGGGCAGGGGCGGGTAATTTAGGAATTGGGCAGGGTAATTTGGGATTGGGAGTGGTTGGGGGGTTGTTTTAGGCTAAAATTGAAATGGTTAGGGCTAGTATTTAAATAGCCATTTTTCCCTTTTTATTTTATAAAAATAGCAAAATTATTTCTGGAAACATTAAAGGTACTAAATTAACTAATAATGTATAATATTGAATTAAAAATGCTGGAATCAATTTTACAATTATAAACGCAATTAATTCTTAAAATAGGCTAATATTGCAATTATATGCAATTTAGCTTTAAAATACTAAATAAATTTGTAAAAAAATGTGGAAAAAGTTACTTTAGCTATATTTTGGTATAAATGTGAAAATACGATAAATGAATCACAAAAATGATCATTTGGGGAATAATTATTGATTTTTGTATTGCTAAAATAGGGCAATAAATTGATTTAAAAATCTTTGAAAAATTAGGAAAAATACTAAAATATTTGGACACACTTATATATGCATACATATGCTATTTTGAAAGTATTTTGCATATAAAAAATATACAGGGAAAAATTGGGTATCAACAGGACTGTCATCGACGATCGACATATTCGAGTTATCTCAACTCGAATTCATAAGACCTCAAAGAGGCACCCCTCGATCCATAGGCCAAGGCCATCATTCTCGGGGACTAACACTTCGAGCAAGTTCGAAGTGTTATTGGGAAATAAGCCCAAGAGGCATACCCAAAGGCTACAGCCAAATTAATGCGGCTCGGAGACATCCGAATCCCAAAATCACAATAGGCCTTCAAATTCTTTGAAAAACCGGTTAAAAAAGGCCACCCTTGGCAAATAATCAAAAGGGGCTTCGATAAAATCAGCCCTCGAAAAACCTTAAGAGGCATCAAACAATCTTAAAGCAGAGGGGTTTTAATCAACATCGAACCCTCAAAAAACCCAATGGGTAAAAAATACATGCTAAGGCATAAAGAAAACTTTACTAAGTATTTTAAGCCGAAAGAGGGGAATAATAGACATCTTTTAGAGGCCATATCGGCCCGATCTAAAAAGCCTAAGGGCCAATACACTTAGAGTTCGACATCTTGTTCTCACTCCATCCGAACCCAAGGGTTCGACTATACCGAGCCCAAATAAAAAATAACTTGACTATGGCTCGGGGACTCACCATTATCTGACACAAACCCTAAAGAGCCTATGACTCAAGTTCGAACTTTATTCGAACTCGACTATGGTGACTTCGAGGAAATCACCCAAAATCAAAGTGTCGAACTCACCGTTCAGAGCATAAGGTTGTATTGAAAATTTTTTAAGGCAAAAAACATTTTTATAAAAATTGAAAAGGCATTCAAGGGCAGCTTCTCCTTCGGGCCCCTCGTCATTGTCAGACCCGCCTTGGCTGCCTTCATCATCATCGTTGTCATCGGAGGATACAAGAAACCTGGCATCAGCTTCAAGCGCCTTAGCTTGAGCTATCTCTTCGGAGAGGTCAAAACCTCGAGCATGGATTTCCTCGAGGGTCTCCCTCAGGGATTGGCACTTCGCCAAGTCATTGCTCCATCACTCTCGAGCGGAAGCCTCCCTTAGATGTGTTTGAGTAGCCTCGGCATCAGCCAAGTACACGGCTATGGATTTATAAGCTGCGATCTTCATCTCTCCGACCTCTGCCTTGGCCTCAACAAGCTTAGCTTCGAGCTCCTCGATCCTTTTGGCCAGGGCTGAACCTTTCTCTTTAGCGCCCCGAAGTTGGACCTCGGCTGATGACAGTTTGGCCAAAGCAGCCTCTTTCTCCGCAGCAAGGCGGTCCATATTATCCTTCCACCGATCATAGTCGGCTTTGACTTGGTCGACCTCCCCTCGGAGCAACTCGATCCTTTCCAGCTTTTACTGCAACTGAGACATTGAAGTGTTAGCCTCCACAGTTGGACCGATACTGTACTCTTTCAAAAGGTTAGTTACCTGCTCATATAGCTCGGCCTCTTCCTTACGAGCCTGGGCCAATTCAGCTCGGAGGTCTCTGAGCTCCTCTTTTTTCTGCACATAGAGGCGTTTGAGGGAGTCTCTATCCTCGGTGAGCTTTTTGAGATCGGCCTCACACCGGCTCAGCTCGTCTTGAGACTTATTGAACGGTTCCCGATAAAGCACCACAGCCTATGGAGAAAGGAAAGAAATCAGCAAGGAGGAGATAAAAACAAACGTAATAACGGGGAATGGAATTTACATGGTTCAGGACACGATGGGCCTCGTCAAAAACCATCGGCGCATCCAGGTTGGAAACGTCATCGACCCCCGTGAGGCAGCCACAAAATATGTCTTCCCCATCATGGGCCGTTCCCACAACGCTGGTCTCCAAGGATCGAGCCTCCTGAAACTGCCCTTCAGAGAATTCCGGACCGGGCGGCGAATCATCAATATTAATTGCCCCAAGAAAGTCACTTGGGGCACTCTCTCCCTTCCGAAGAGCCCTAGAACCGGACCCTTCGGGCACACTCCCCATTTGTTTATCACGACAGGAGGTATCTTTCACCCTCAATGACTCGGGGGATTTACTCGGAGTTGTGAACATCTAATTTTTGACCACACCCAAATTCTATTCTATTTTAGTGTAAATATTCCGTTTAGGTCTAATCTTGATGTTCTAAACTTTTATCTTACTCTTAATAGGTTTATATATATAGATACAAAAAAAAAGCACACAAAATGAAGTTAACTTACGTGCAAAATAGATAAAGTTTGGCCAAACAAAAAGGTTATTTTCATATTTTTTCCAACTCCCCACAGCACTCCTCACGTCATCCCAACCCCGTACCCCATTTTCCTTCACGCACACACACGAACCCACGTCCCCACTCTTCTTTTTTCATCAACACAAATTCTATATATAGCTTACACAACGCATACACCGGGCAGGGCTGGAAGAAAAAACGAAGAAGAGCCTTTTGTCCGTTGTCCACCATTGAAAGAACCTCATAAAATCAAAAAAAAAAAATCAGTAGCCTTCCACCATCTCTTTATTCATAATTTCCACCATGAACTCCATGTAAAAACAGCTCTCAGACAGTCCAAAAGGAGCCCAAAAACCAAGCTCCAAAATGCTGCCAAAAATGCAGCAGTTCACCTCCCAAAGCAGTCTCCAAATACCAACTAAAATCAGCTGAAAAACATATTCAAAAGTCAGCACGCAAACACCTAAAGATCCAGTCCCAAAACCACCCCAAACACCTCAAAAGTGCGTCCAAAACTGCCGCTATAGTGAAGTCGCGTTGGAGTTCCGTCCGCCGAGTTTGCCTCTGTCGTTGGAGTTTCGGTCGTGGCTCTATGATTCGCTGGTTATCGGCTCTGTTTCAGTGCTTTTCTCTGTTGCTATACAGTTTGCTTTGAGGATAATTTTATCAAAAAGGTCCGCTTTTATCTATTGCTTTTCTATCAGTTTCATGCTCTATTCTCATTTTGTGAATGTTTTATGGATAGCTATGACGTCAATTCTATTGTTTTGTTCCCTAATTGATTTGGGTTGTTTCGCTATTGTTGAAATCCTGAAAATTCAGTACATATTTTTCGCTCGCAGTCAAAACTTAAAGCTATAAGATTCCATGGATTATTGGATAAAGTTGAAAGATTTTTGTTGAAATATTTAGATATGTTCCTGATTATCTCCTGTCGGGGCCTCATTACATGCCTGGTGTAATTGTTAAATTAGTGTCCTATTTGTTAAAATTGACATTATGATTCTAGTGATTAAAGTACAAGCCAAAATTACATGGTAGGAATTTAGGTGTTAGAAAGCAAATAATGGGTTCAAATAATGTCGAACCATGTTGGTCCATTTCATAAACCAGATGGTGTGTTTCTTGCAAGTACGTTTGTCATTTTCTTTAATTACTATATATGGGTAAAATTACAATTAAATTCTTAGTATTTTTCCCTCATAACTTCCATAAATATTTGCATCACGCCACAATCTCAAATTAGTTTAGGAAAATAACTCTAAAACACTAGAGAAACTTTAGATATACTTTAAATATTAGCCCATGTGTTCATACCAGAACCTTGGATTGATATACTTAAATAATAAAAGGGTCATGTACGCATTCCCGCGTCTCGATACCTTTAAATTTAAAATAATTATGTTTTAACCATGTGTACATTCTGTACCTTGGTTTAACATCTAACTTCAAAGAAATACCTCGTGTGCATATCGCATCTGGGTCAAAAAAATTAATAAAATATAATAATTAATTAAGCGGTAATAAATAAGTAATAATCAACAAAATACAAGAATAACTAAAAATTGATTTAAGCCTTACATTAGTCAATAAAGCGACTGTGCTAGAACCACGGGACTCGAGGGGTGCTTTACACCTTCCCCTCGATCAACAGAATTCCTTACCCAGTCTTCTGTTTTCGTAGACCATAAACTATGAGTCAAATCTTCCTTTGATAAGGGATTCAATAAAAGGTGACTTGGAACACCAAAACTCAATTCCAAGTGGCGACTCTATATAATAAATAATTCCTTTTCAAAACGTCACTTTAATTGGAAAAACTCTTCTAACTCAACCTCGTAAAAGGGTTGTGTGGCAAAAAAGAGGTGTGACAGGAGTACCTTCCGAGATCTCTTCGGCCCGAGGGTGAACCTCGCCGGCCATCACCGGCCCAGCCGCCATTAAAGCTTCGATGTGCCCCCTCCTTCGAAGCACCAGCTCGCAACCAGCGTCCTCCCCCTCCTCCTCTTCATCTCGTAGCTTTTGGGCTACGCCAACAGAAAGAGCAGCAGACTCGCCCCTCGGCTTACGAGCCCTACTCTTCTTAGGCTCCGGAGTATCAGAAGGCGAGGCCCTTCTACTCTTCTTGTCCTTGGCCGGTTTGGGAACCACCTCTTCTCCAGGCGGGGCCGGCCTTAATTTAGCAACATCCCTGAGGCCTGTGTAAAAAGGAGTCAAGTATGTGAGAAAGTAAATGTTTCAGAAAGGGATGCCGTAAGCATACAGGATAAACTTACCATGATTTTTAGCCTCCCATCTGCCCCTCGCCAAGTCAGGCCAGCAGCGCTTGGCATAAGAAGAAGTTGTAGCCAACTTCCGAACCCAATCTTCAAGGTCGGGGACCGCGTGAGGCATCCGGCAACCGCTGCATAACAGATAAGAGTGCTACACAAAGAAAAAAATAATGTACGAAGATTAATGGCTAATACTTACGATTGGGGTTCCACTTCTCGAGGAACGATAGTTTCTCCTCGAGGATGAGGTTGCAGGTCCTTACCCGTACGAAACGGCTCATCCAACATCAGTCCTTGTCCTCATCGATACTTGCAAAAAAGGACTTCGATGATCGGCGTTGAGGCTTGATTAATCCTCGATAAAGCTTTGGTCGATACGGCCGTAAAAGGTGGCTGAGAGTGAATTCTATCCCATTGGCCTTATCAGAGAAGAAGAGGAGCATAATCACTATGCGCCAGAACGAGGGATGCATGATAAGTAGGGATTTTTACCGCTTAATTGCTCTCTTTTACTTGCGTTTTAGCTAAAAAATATTTAAAGGTATTCCCGAAAACTAAAGAAATGTGCTTACTTACAGGAATATTGGGAAACAAGCCAAAGAAGGCAAAATCAACTCATAAAAGAGTCAAAAGTGAACAAGAGCCAAAACTGGGCAAATAAGTTAGCAGTGCGGACCGCACAATTCTAGTGCGGCCGCAGAATGAGATTCAGAGAAGGGGTTTTAGACAGTTCAGACAGTGCGGACCGCACTGGAATTGTGCGGCCGCAGGAGATCAAGTGCGGCCGCATCTACGTTTATGCGGACCACAGGACTGAAGGTTCAGAGAGCTGGAAAGTGAAGGAGTGTGGACCGCATCACTTTTGTGCGGTTGCATAATCTTTAGTGCGGCCGCACCTACTTTTATGCGGACCGTAGAAGCCTGAAGAGTTCAAGCCCAGTTTCCCAAGACTGCGGACAACACTTGAATTGTGCGGCCGCAGAAGCCTATTTTGCGGTCCGCATCAGAAGTATGCGGCCGCATAACCTCCGTAGGGGTATTTTTTTAGATATTTTTAACTTAGTATAAATACAACTTTTTATCACTTTTAGGTTAACTTTGGTTTGCAGAGGTGCACCTGAACGTTTTTCTTTACTTCTGTAAGTAATTTTGTAATAGATTGACTTCTTAACACTAGATTTACCTTGTTTAATCTATGATTATGCATTCTATCTTAATTTCTTCTTGTATTTCTTCATTTTTCATGAGTAGCTAAATCTTTAGCTAGGGTTGTGGATCAACCCTAGTGTGGATACTTAATGGGTTTTAGGGTTTGTTTGTGATTGGATTAATGATATCTAGCCTTGTTTATGCTTAAGTTATAGAATTAATGGTTGCAAACATTGATTCATGCCTTTTTGACCTAGTCTTTGCTTGAGAAAGAGAGACTAGGTTTAGGAAAAGTTGGCTAGCAAGGAATTGGGGTGAATTCAAGAAATCGATAGCCCCAATTAAAGGGTAAAATCTAGAGATAGTAAGACCCGACTTGAGCATATATCACTTGATTTGTGCAAATACCCATTTGGGCTTGAGAAAGCCAAATCGGGCAAAATCACTCAAACTACCGAGAGGTATAGAGTGAGCAATTGCATGTGTTTGCTATACCACGACCCCGATAAATCAAACTTTCCCTATAGTTTACAACCCGTTAGGTAGCCACCTAGGTGGAGGTCACGACCCTAGATTTCCTTTATCATTTGAAAAACACTCAAAACCAAAAATAATGTCTTCTAGTTATTGTTTGCAATCCTTAGCTAAAAGTAGAAATAGAAAACAATCAATGAGTATGTGGAAATCCAATCTAAGGCACATTATACATTAGCTCTAGCCTCTAGTTATATACCTAATCCAAATTCTAACTCCCTGTGGATTCGATCCCGACTCGTGTTGGGTTTATTATTGCTTTGACCGCCTCACTACCTATTTGTGGTGTGAGTTTGGGCGAGATCAATTTTTGTGTGTTTTGTTTTTCTTTCCTTTCGAGTTACTAATTTGTGTTTGAATTGATTCTAGGTACGAAAATGGATCTCAACAACGAGCCCATTAGAAATTTGCACGTGGGGGAGGACATGGACGATGATGCCATGGATGAGGTTCCTATTGAACCTCAAGCTAATAGACTAGGCCGCGCGCCTCACAATAATGTGTCTGTCCCTCCCCCACCTCCACCAAGAGCGGCAGCCCACCGACAATTGCCAAACGAGGGTTACGCAAGTGCTATAGTCCCGCCCGCATTAGGGCGGGCAACTTCCAGAACTACCAACGTGATGCTTACACTACTTGATCAACAGGGTTTCTTCACCAGGGCTCCGAGTCAAAATGCCTACAAGCATCTCAAGGGGTTCGTCGATACTTGTTTGGGGAGCAAGCAAACAAATGTTTCTGAGGACGCGCTGAGGTTGAGGCTATTTCCCTTTTCTCTATGGGGGAAACCATTGGACTGGTTAGAGAGGTTGCCCAACCATTCCATCACCACTTGGGATGATTTGGCAGAAAAGTTCATTTCCAAATTCTTCTCTCGGGGACATATGGCAACGCTTCGAGATGAGATTCTTTCCTTCAAGCAAGAACCCAATGAGCCATTGCACGAGATTTGGGAAAGATATCGTACCATGGTTAAAGAGTGTCCGAACAATGATATGACCGAAGCCATGATCCAACAGACCTTCTACAGGGGGATCAACACAACTAATCAATGTGTGGTTAACAAACTCGCCGGGGGTAACTTCATGAACACGCCATATGCTGAAGCTTGTGAAATTCTTTATGAGATGGCGGATACCTCTTCGTCATGGCAAAGTAAAGCCAATGTGCCACAAGGTGACCCTAATGTTATTCACCTACACAAGGAGCTACATGATCACGGGCAAGCTATAGCCGAGTTGACAGCTACCATGAACTAATTGGCCAAGGCTCAGCTTCAACAAGTTCAAAGGCCGAAACAAGTACATGGAATGGAAGATATGAATATGATGGTAAAAAAAGACGGCAACAAGTTCAACAAATGCAAAACCGTCCGGAACAATTTTTGCAAGATGATGGTGGTTATGATCAAGGTGATTCATTCAATGAGCAAGACGAAGAAGTTCAATATGTCAACAATTATCAAGGTCAAAGAAACAATGCTCAAGGACAAAACCATCAATGGAGGTCACAAGGGAACCAAGGTAATTGGAACAACCAAAACCACCAAGGCAATTGGAGTGGTGGTAATTCTAATCAAAGCAATTGGAAAGCAAGGAAATCAAGGCAATTAGGGTAATCAAGGCAATTAGGGTGACAACAACCAAAGCAATTGGGGAGGCAATAATCAAGGAGGGTGGAACAACAACAACAACCGGAGGCCGGGTTTCCAAAGGCCCCCGATGTTCCAACAACCAAGCAATCCACCTCCTTATCCTTCTCAAAGCCTGATCTCTTCTTCGAATGAGATGGGTAGAGTTAAAAACATGTTTAAACAAATGATGGAGAAGAACACCGACTCCGATGCTCAAATAGCCTCGCACAACACTTCTATTGGGAATTTGGAGGTTCAACTAGGCCAAATCTCACAAGCGTTGAACACTCGTCCTAAAGGTGCACTACCTAGTGATACAGTGGTGAACCCGAAGGGTGGGAATAATACAGGACATGCTATGGCTATAACTACTAGAAGTGGAAAAGGTAGAGATGCAACCACCTCAAATCATAGAAGGATTATGGATGAAAATGTTGTGGTTCAAGAGGATGAAATCCCAAGCACTGTGGTTCAAGCTAATGAAGAAGTGAGAATTGACATAGATCAAAGTGTGGAGGAGACGCAAGTAGAGGTGAACCCGTCTAGGGAACACGTGATTAACATGCCGGAACCGATGGTGCCAAAGGCTAAGGCACCTATGCCAAGGCCTCCGCCTCCATAGTCCATACCCTCAAACGCTTGCAAAGCAAAACATTGAGAACCAATTCAAAAAGTGTATTGATATGATGAAGAGTTTGTCCATAAATGTGCCATTGGTTGAGGCAAACGAGCAAATGCCGGGATATGCAAATTTCATGAAATATTTGGTAACCATGAAAAGATCAATGAATTGTGAAACCATCAAGATGACTCATCAAGTGAGTGCTATTGTGCACTCAATGGCTCCTAAGTTGGAAGATCCGGGCGCTTTCACCATCCCTTGCACTATTGGGAGCGCCAATTTTGCCAAAGCATTATGTGCTCGGGGCAATTATCAACTTGATGCCCTACTATGATTTCAAAACTTTGGGAATTAGGCAACCAAGACCCATATCCATGAGGTTGCAAATGGTGGATTGGACAATGAAGAGGCCTTTGGGCATTATTCATGATGTATTGGTTAGAGTTGATAAGTTCATCCTCCCAACAGATTTTGTGATGTTAGATTGTGAAGTTGACTATAAGGTGCCTATCATTTTGGGTAGACCTTTCCTTGCTACGGGGAAGGCGCTTGTTGATGTGGAGGCCGGTGAGCTCACTTTCCGGGTGGGTGATGAAAAGGTGGTCTTCCATGTTTGCAAATCAATGAGGCAACCGAATAGTAATGAAGTTTGTTCATTTGTGGATTTGGTGGCCGACGTAATACTTGATGATGCTAGTGGAACAATTAATTTTGAAGACAAATTGGAAGCAGTTTTCCTCAATCTTGATGATGATGAGGAGAGTGATGGTTATGTGGAGTGTGTAAACCCATTGCAAGGCATGGGGTCGTGCACTTATGAACCCCGAAAGCTATCTTTGGATCTTGAAAACCGGAAGACTGCTCCAACAAATCCCTCAATCGAGGAGCCTCCTACCTTGGAGCTCAATCCATTGCCCCTGCACCTCAGGTATAAATTCCTTGGCCTTTCCTTTACTTTACCAGTTATCCTTTATTCGTGCCAACGTGCAGGTAGAGTCCACTTTGGAGGTGTTACAAAGGAGAAAAAGGGCAATCGGTTGGACTTTGGCGGATATCCGGGGCATAAGTCCCCCCTTTTTCATGCATAAGATTATCTTGGAGGAGGGAGCCAAAACCTCCGTTGAACATCAAAGAAGATTAAATGAAGCAATGCAAGAGGTGGTGAAGAAGCAGATAATCAAGTGGTTAGATGCGGGGTTGTCTACCCCATTTTCGATAGCTCGTGGACCTCTCCGGTGAGATGTGTCCCAAAGAAAGGGGGCATGACTGTGGTGACAAATGACAAGAATGAATTGATCCCAACAAGAACCGTCACCGGGTGGAGAGTGTGCATGGATTATAGGAAGCTCAACAAGGCCACTTGGAAAGATCATTTCTTGCTTCCGTTTCTTGACCAAATGCTTGATAGGTTGGCCGGACGTGCTTTTTATTGCTTCCTTGATGGATACTCCAGCTATAACCAAATTCTTATTGCTCCTGAGGACCAAGAGAAGACCACTTTCACATGTCCTTATGGTACTTTCTCATTTTCGAGGATGCCTTTTGGGTTGTGTAATGCACCGTTGACTTTTCAACGATGTATGATGGCTATCTTCATTGACATGGTGGAGGAAATTCTTGAGGTTTTTATGGATGATTTTTCTGTTGTTGGGAACTCGTTTGAAGAGTGTTTGAACAATTTGGATAGGGTATTGGCTAGATGTGAGGAGACCAATTTGGTGTTGAACTGGGAAAAGTGTCACTTCATGGTCGAGGAAGGAATTGTCCTCGGCCACAAAATTTCAAAACATGGGATTTGAGGTTGACCAAGATAAGATTGAGGTGATCTCCAAACTCCCTCCTCCTACATCCTTGAATGGAGTGAGGAGCTTCTTTGGTCATGCGGGTTTTTATCGCCGATTTATCAAGGAATTTTCCAAGGTGGTAAACCCTTTGTGTAACCTTTTGGAGAAGGATTCCAAGTTCCATTTCGATGAAGATTGTATGAGGGCATTTGAGTTGCTTAAGTTCAAGTTGACTACTACTCCTATTATCATCGCACCGGATTGGAGCTTGCCTTTTGAGCTCATGTGTGATGATAGTGATGTTGCGGTTGGAGCGGTGTTGGGGCAAAGAATCAACAAAATCTTCCATCCGGTCTACTATGCTAGCAAGACCATGAATGATACCCAAGTCAACTACACAGTGCTATTGTGTTTGCCATGGAGAAGTTTCGGCCGTATTTGATGGGTACTAAGGTGATTGTTCACACCGACCATGCGGCGCTTCGGTATTTGATGAGCAAGAAGGATTTTAAGGCAAGGTTGATGTGGTGGGTGATTCTTTTGCAAGATTTTGATTTAGAGATTCAAGACCGAAAGGGTAGTGAGAATCAAGTGGCGGCCACCACTTGTCCTGTTTGGAGGAGTAGGGGAGGCCACATGATGGCCTTGATGTCAATGATTCATTTCCCGACGAGCAACTCCCATCCATTTCAATGATCGGTATGCCATGGTTTGCCGATTTATCCAATTATCTTGTGAGCGGCATTATACCGAATGAGTTCTCTTCAAACCAAAAGAAGAAGCTAAAACGGGATTGTTTGGATTACTATTGGGATGAGCCGTATCTTTTTCGAATATGTACCGATGGTGTGATCCGGTGATGTGTGCCGGAACAAGAACAAATGGGAATTCTTGAAGCTTGCCACTCTTCACCGTATGGTGGTCATGGTGGAGCTCGAACGGCTACAAACGTTTTGACTTGTGGATTCTATTGGCCTACCCTCTATAAGGACGCTAGTGAGCTTGTCAAGCATTGTGATGAATGCCAAAGGGCCGGTGGGATCTCAAAGAAGAATGAAATGCCTCTCACCACCATTTTGGAGATAGACATCTTCGACGTGTGGGGTATTGATTTCAGGGGTCCATTTGTTAGTTCTTGTGGGCACCTACATTCTAGTCGCGGTTGATTATGTTTCCAAGTGGGTCGAGGCCGTTGCTTTGCCCAACAATGAAGCGAGGAGTGTGGTGTCATTCTTGAAGAAAAGCATCTTTACAAGGTTTGGTATTCAAGGGCCATTATTAGTGATGGGGGTTCGCATTTTTGCAACCGGGCTTTTGATACCTTACTCACCAAGTATGGTGTCACTCATAAAGTCTCAACCCCCTACCATCTCAAGCAAGCGCACAGGTTGAAGTCTCCAACCGGGAGATCAAGAGTATTTTGTCAAAGACTGTCAATGCCAACCGGACGGATTGGTCCAGAAAACTTGATGATGCTATTTGGGCTTAGAGGACGGCCTACAAGACGCCAATTGGCATGTATCCATATCGATAGGTGTTTGGGAAGGCGTGTCATCTTCTGGTAGAACTTGAGCATAAGTCCATGTGGGCGTTGAAAAAGTTGAACCTTGAGTGGGATGTCACTGCAAACCTAAGGGTGTCACATTTAAATGAGCTTGATGAATTCCGGTATCATGCCTACACAAGTTCATCCCTGTACAAGGAGAAGATGAAGTACCTCCTTGACAAGTATATCCACAACAAGGATTTCAAAGAAGGTGATTTGGTGCTATTGTTCAATTCTCAATTGAGGATGTTTCCGGGCAAGTTGAAATCAAAATGGAGTGGGCCCTTTGAAGTAGTGAATGTAACCCCCTTTGGTGCTCTAGATTTGAAATATAAGAATGATGAGGTTTTTAGAGTCAATGGGCACCGAGTTAAACATTATCTTGGCAAGGTTGATGATGGCCATGTTGTAGCCATTCTCCATTTCTCGTGATTGGTAATCTGCATCGTGTCACGGCGTTAAATCAGGCGCTTCTGGGAGGCAACCCATGTCTTTTTCTTTCTTTTATTTTCCTTCTTTTTAGATAGGTTTGGTTTTGTGCTAACCAGTTTGAAGTGTATGCAGGAATGGGTGTGCATTGCAGGGACTGTGCATGAAAAATTTGGCTAAGTGTAAAAATGCATAGTCTCTGAAGTTGGTCTGTCAAAAACGCTTAAGGAAATGCGGCCGCACACATTTTTGTGCGGTCCGCACTGATGTTGCGGTAGCACTCAATTTTGTGCGGTCCACAGCGTGACTTCTTAGAGGACAAGTAAGGAGTGCGGTCAGCATCAAAATTATGCGGCCGCACTCATGTAAAAGACTGGGTCCCACAGGTAAAAAGTATAAATAGAACTTCTCACTTCTTTTTACACTTTTCGCTCTTCTGAGACCTAAAGACTAAACTTGCAAAGTAATTTTCCCCATTTGCGCCCAAATTATTCACACAATTCATCACCTGCATCTTCATTCTTGGTATGTTAAATTCCTCATTAGATTCTTTATCTTTTATTTGCTTTTGTTCTTGGATTTAGGGTTAATTACATGCTTAAAAATGTCAATGTTCCGTTGTTTTTTTTGTTTAAAATCATGTGGGTAGCTTTGTGTATGATAATTGGGGTTTGGGTAATGTGCTAATGAGGGTTGATTACTAAAACCATGTCAATTAAAGAAAAAAAATGCATGAACCCTAGGTCAGTGCCCGTTAATTTTGAATTGTGCGGCTGCATACACTTCTGTGCGGTCCACAGCCCTCCAACATCTGAGAATAGTGAGCTTGACTTATGCGGCCATACTCAAAATTGCGCGGTCCGCAATGACTTATGCAGTCGCATTCAATTTTGTGCGGTCCGCAGTAATGGAAGTCAAAGACCTCAGTCGTTTGAACTTGGGGCTCTGCGGTCGCACCCATTTTTGTGTGGTCCGCATTAGGGGCTATGCGGCCGCACACACTTCTGTGCGGTCCACAGCCCTCCAAGATCTGAGAATAGTGATCTTGACTTATGCGGCCGCACTCAAAATTGTGCGGTCCGCAATGGACTTATGCAGCCGCATTCAATTTTGTACGGTCGCAGTGATGGAAGTTCAGAGACCCCAGTAGTCTGAACTTGGGGCTCTGCGGCCGCACACATTTTTGTGCGGTCTGCAATGTGTACTCTGCGGCCGCACTCATGTTTTGTGCGGTCCGCAATTGGCTTTCCGCGGCCGCACTGCCCTTCTGAGACAATTTTGCTGCAACTTTCCCTCCTGCATTTTTGTGCCTTTGCATGGATTATAACCTTCAATTGTAACTAATTCTTGTTCTTATATGCTACAGACAATGGTTCGTTCTCGTGGTAAAGGAGATACACCACAAGGGAGGGCAGAACCTTGCCGAGGCCGGGGTTGACGCAAAATCAACCTGCCTCTAGCACTCCAAAAAGTTATAAGCAAGAAAGCAACAGCACATAGAGCCCCTGCCCCTGACACTTCGGAGACCAATGAGTATGTCCCATCCGGGGAAGCTTCTGAGGGTAACTCCATGCAAGCAAAGTCGGACGCCCAATCACAACAAAGACAACAATTCCCTGGAAGATTTCATTTGGAAGATGAGTCCTCACATGCTCGCCCAGCTCCAATAAATGTTGATGATGATGATGATGTCCCAGATGATGGGAGAGGGGGAGACACTGCAGTGGCATGGTTAGAGAGGTCAAGGCGACCAGAGATTTAGGAGGACCATTTGGTCAATGCGAATGCCTTTGCAAAATTTCGGGAATGGTGGCCATAAAGCTCGCTCACTCTTGAGTGAAATTTTTTGATGAAAGACCTGAACAAACACAACCCCAATGTACTTAGGCGATTCCAAGAGCGAAGGGTTGGAGCTGGTTCACCAATAAATTTCTGGATGCAAATGAGTACCTCGTCAAGGAGTTCTACGCAAATGTTGCTCACATCAAGCAGGGAACGAAAGTGACAAAAGTGCGGAATCTGAAGATCCGCTTTGACTCTTGTGCATTGAACACGTATGTGGGTTTTGAAGAAGTTGAGGCAGTGCAGTATTTGGAGAAGCTGGCCATGTGTGATGCAGCTCGTTCGTGATTGGCTGAGATTCTGGCGATTCCAGGGTCAACGCCTCTGCGGCTCACAGCTGGAGTTCCAATTCTTCAGGCCACCCTAAACTTTGAAGTAAAAGGGTAGCAAACATTTGTGTGTAGCCGCATTGACCCATGCCTCAATGAAAACATGCTCCCAATTCCTCATGCAGTTCTGGTGGCCTCAATTATGGCTGGGTATCCGATAAATGTTGGTGCAATCATGTCTACCAACATCACTCTAGCTGTCCAGAAGGGTGAGAGATCATATCCGTACCTAAACTTCCTCACCGAGTATTTCAAGGATCAAGGAGTGGAGTCCAAGCATTATGATACAAATGTGAAGGACAAGAAGCCTTTCTCCTAGTACCACCTTCAGGGAGCTGACAACCCTAAGTTCAAGAGTAAAGCTACTACCTCCACTGGCCAGTCTGAGGAGCCAGCGGTAGTGGCTACTGATTCAGCTGCCGAGCCTTCCTCAGCAGCCGGTACTTCCACCGGGACAGCAGCCATGCCACCATCTTCATCTACCGGACCTCCTGCCTCTGCCTAACTTTCAGTACCATTGCCAATGCCTGCTTTATCTACCTATCCTTAGACTGCGCTGTGAGTCTCCCAGATATTGGCGATTCTCAACAATTGGATACAAGCAGCTACTACAAAGCTGGCTATTATTTCCAGTGCTGTTGCAGCACAGTCCTAAGCCTCACCAGCCCCAGCACAGCCACAAGTATCTCCATCAGTGAAGGAAGCATTGAAGAAGATTCTGGAAAACCAGAAGACTATTATAGATACTCTGGAGGCACATGGGAAAGTCATTGCAAACTTGACCAAGCAGGTCAAAAAGATGAAGAAGTCTCAAGCTTCAAAGAAGTCCGCGGATAAGTTGACTAAGGAGGTCGAGAAGATTGCATCTGCAGGGGATCTGCCATTGGATCTGCTCATAGAGACAGCCCCACCAGCAGCACAGACAGCACCAGATGCAGCAGCCAGCCAGTCTGAGGAGCCGGTTGCCAGCTGACGATCCCATGCAGACTGAGACCACATAGGGAGTTCTCTTAACTCTCTACCCTTTCCCTATTCTTATTTTTGTTAAGCATTGGGGACAATGCTTATTTTTTATTTGGGGGGTGGTCTATTCTGATTAGTTTGACATTTGGGCTGTAATAACTCTGATACTATTTTCTTTTTATCTTTATTTTCATTTGGTATGTATATATTTTCTCCATTTGATGTAAATACTCATTCCCCTTATGTATATGTTCTTCTCCTTTATGTATATATTCATTTGACTTCGATTTGTTTATTTCTTTATCTCGCTTTCTGTAGTTTATTTCATAGCTTCTTTAGTTTGCTTTTCTTTAGTATTATAACTTCTTATTTACTTTAGTACATTCTTTTTAATTTTCTAACTTCTTTTTACATTTTGAGTGATCAATAAGTCTTTGGTTTTCTTATTACCACGGTTCTTTCCAAAGGTGGATTATGTGTGAACCGGGTGGCTCTTCCCGACAATGGATGGTGTGACAACCTTCTAAAGGGATTGAGTCCGTTTTCTTTTATGTTTTGGTATATATATTAGTAATGAATAAAAGGGGTCTCAAGCATGCTTCACTTGGTACAAACACATTTACCTATGATCGTATGGTTAAAAACAAGTTGTTTATTTTGACTCTTGTGTTGACTTAAGCAGTCATCTAGTGGTTCAAATCGAGCCATTTGTGATTCTCAATCTTAGTTAGGGTTGTTGTGGGCCCTCGACTCTGTTCTCTTTATCAATCCAGAAACATGAGAGGTGAGATGTTTAGTTGCAAGTCGAAGTACCCGTGCTAATGGTCTAGAACTCTCCCCGAATGTTTGTCTAGGAAAAATTCTAAGTGTCGATGGGCTTGAGAAATGAGCGTAGGCTCTCCTTGATCCGATTTGAAATTTGAAATCTTCCATGGCCTAAAAATGTGATATCCCTAGTCAACCCCTTTGAGCCGAAGCCCTTTTTCTTTCAATAACCACATTACAAGCCTTCATCCGTTTTGTAATGACCCTCTCTTGGCACCCGATCTTTCCTAGCATTCTTGAGAAACAATTGGCAAAAACATAAGTTTGGGGGAGAGAAGAGGAGCTTGAAAGTGATGAAAGGCACAAAGAAGAGAAAGAAAGTAAGAAAAGGGAAGGCAAAAAAAGAAAGAAAGAACAAAAAGAAAAATACCAAAAAGAAAGTGAATAAAGTGAAGAGTTGAAGGGAATCCAAAAGAAAATGAGGAGGAAAAGCTTAAGTAAATAGAAAAGGAGAAAAATGAATGTCATGTTTATGAAAGAGTGACGTTGCGTCCCTCTAGTTCCCCCGAGGAAGAAGAATATGACTCAAAGAGTCGAGAAAGTATGAGCCAAAAAGAGAAAATGGAGTGCTTTGGAAAGATGAAACCATTCTTTTCCAACAAGTCCTACCTTAATCCAAAAGCCTTCATTACATCCCGCAAAAGACCTATATGATTTCAAGTTGAGTGGGCTTACATTAGTGGTGATTTACATGAGGGGCAAGCTTATGGTACTTAGAGCCGGACTTGTGATGTTCTTTTGAGAGAGATGAGCGAACTTTTCACAATCCTTGTTTTGTTTCTAAAGTGAGATTTGCTAATGGAGAGTAGAGGAGGAGGAGTTTGGGATCCACAATGACCTACGTGAAAGAGCGAGCTTCCTTGATGTATAGAGTCACTCTTGATGCTTTAGTGTCACACTAGAACTATTGTACTCAAAAAGTCAAATCATTACATTGTTGATAATTCATATGTGTTACGGGTAATTGTTGATCCCAATTGATGTCTGTCTGATTCACCTTAGGCCAGCTGAAATATTCCTTTTTCTAGTGGAGATGGGAATTGCCTTATTTTCTTGAGGACAAGAAAAAGCTTATGTTTGGGGGAGTTGATAAATAGGGATTTTGACCGCTTAATTGCTCTCTTTTACTTGCGTTTTAGCTCAAAAATGCTTAATGGTATTCCCGGAAACTAATGAAATGTGCTTACTTGCAGGAATATTGGGAAACGAGCCAAAGAAGGCAAAATCAACTCATAAAGGAGTCAAAAGTGAACAAGAGCCAAAACTGGGCAAAGAAGTTAGCAGTGCAGCCGCAGAATGAGATTCAGAGAAGGGGTTCTAGACAGCTCAGACAGTGCGGACCGCACTGGAATTGTGCGGCCGCAGGAGATCAAGTGTGGCCGCATCCATTTTTATGCGGACCGCTGGAGTGAAGGTTCAGAGAGCTAGAAAGTGAAGGAGTGCGGACCGCATCACTTTTGTACGGGCCGCATAATCTTTAGTGCGGCCGCACCTACTTTTATGCAGATCGCAGAAGCCTGAAGAGTTCAAACCCAATTTCCCAAGACTGCGGACCGCACTAGAATTGTGCGCCCGCAGAATCCCATTTTACGGTCCGCATCAGAATTATGCGGCCGCATAACCTCCGTAAGGGCATTTTTGTTAGATATTTTTCAACTTAGTATAAATACAACTTTTTGTCATTTTTAGGTTAACTTTGGTTTGCAGAGGTGCACCTGAACGTTTTTATTTACTTCTTTAAGTAATTTTGTAATAGATTGACTTCTTAACACTATATTTACCTTGTTTAATCTATGATTATGCATTCTATCTTAATTTCTTCTTGTATTTCTTCATTTTTCATGAGTAGCTAACTCTTTAGCTAGGGTTGTGGCTCAACCCTAGTGTGGATACTTAATGGGTATTTAATTTTAAGGCTTGTTTGTGATTGGGTTAGTGATATCTAACCTTGTTTATGCTTAAATTCTAGAATTAATGGTTGCAAACATTGATTCATGCCTTTTTTTTACCTAGTCTTTGCTTGAGAAAGAGAGACTAGGTTTAGAAAAACTTGGCTAGCAAGGAATTGGGGTGAATTCAAGAAATTTATAGCACCAATTAAAAGGTCAAATCTAGAGATAGTAAGACCCGACTTGAGCATATATCACTTGATTTTTGCAAATACCCATTTGGGCTTGAGAAAGCCAAATCGGGCAAAATCACTCAAACTACCGAGAGGTATAGAGTGAGCAATTGCATGTGTTTATTATACCACGACCCCGATAAATCAAACTTTTCCTATAGTTTACAACCCGTTAGGTAGCCACCTAGGTGGAGGTCACGACCCTAGATTTCCTTTATCATTTGAAAAATACTCAAAACCAAAAACATTGTCTTCTAGTTATTGTTTGCAATCCTTAGCAAAAAGTAGAAATATAAAACAACCAATGAATATGTGGAAGTCCAATCTAAGGCACATCATACATTAGCTCTAATTATATACCGAATCCAACTTCTAACTCCCTATGGATCGATCCCGGCTCGTGTTGGGTTTATTATTGCTTAGACCGCCTCACTACCTATTTGTGGTGTGAGTTTGGGCGAGATCAATTTTTGGCGCCGTTTTCGGGTAGTTAAACGGATTTAGCTATACATCTAGGTTTTTGTGTGTTTTGTCTTTCTTTCTTTTCGAGTTACTAATTTGTGTTTGAATTGATTCTAGGTACGAAAATGGCTCTAAAATGCACTTGGGGGAGGACGTGGACGATGATGCCATGGATGAGGTTCCTATTGAACCACAAGCTAATAGACGAGGCCGCCCGCCTCACAATAATGTGCACGTCCCTCCCCCACCTCCACCAAGAGCGGCAGCCCACCGACAATTGCCAAATGAGGGTTATGCAAGTGCTATAGTCCCTCCCCGCATTAGGGCGGGCAACTTCCAAATCACCAACGTGATGGTTACACTACTTGAACAACGGGGTTTCTTCACCGGGGCTCCGAGTCAAAATGCCTACAAGCATCTCAAAGGGTTCATCGATACTTGTTGGCGGAGCAAGCAAACAAATGTTTCTGAGGATGCGCTGAGGTTGAGGCTATTTTCCTTTTCTCTACGGGGAAAAGCATTGGACTGGTTAGAGAGGTTGCCCAACCATTCCATCACCACTTGGGATGAGTGGGCAGAAAAGTTCATTTCCAAATTCTTCTCTCCGGGACATATGGCAA
>NW_017673676.1:79097-124592 GCF_001879085.1 Nicotiana attenuata
TAAAGTAAGAAAAAACTTTTTTTCGTGAGGGGTAGGGGGTGGGTGGTACAGAAAAACGAAAAAATAGAAATTTGAAATTACAAACAAAAAAAAAATTTGTGTGTGTGGTGGGGGGGGGGGGATAGCAGGGTGGGTAGTGACTAGTGACAGAAAAAAATTAAAAAAAAAGCCTTTTTGGAAGAGGGGGTGGGGTGGGGTTGGGTGGTTGGGTATGAGGGTGTTGTGGGGTGAGTTGGTTAGGATGGGGAAGGTTGAGAGGGAGTTTTGGAAAATGTTTTCCCTTCTCTTGATAAGGAAAATATTTTCCTCCAATTGGAGGAAAATGAGTTCATAATGATAATGTTTTCCAAAATATTTAACCAAACACACATGAGAAAATTGGAAAACATCTTCCGGAAAATATTTTCCTTCATACCAAACACATCCAGAATCTCTACTTCTATTCAAAAGCAATTTATGTTTTTGGCCAAACACCTCAAATCTAAAATATTTTTTTCTGGGAAAAGTGTTTTTAGCTTTCAAAAACTTAGCCAAACAGGCTATAAATCTTTTTAAAAATCCAAATGCATGATAATTGTAACCATTCAGATTGCTGATATTACTGTAGAACAGAAATACGAGTTTGCCCATTATATTGCGGGGAAGTATACAGTTAGGCACTAATTAGAGTTTTATTTACTCTTAAGCCACTATTTAAAATGTATTTACTCTTTAGTCAGTGCATTAATAAACTTTTATCCGTCCGGACAAAAATACCCCTGTGCTAGACATAGTGTCCTTAACTTCATGAGTGATGTGTAAATATTAGGGACAAAGTGTCTTGTATTTGCACCTTCTGTTGTTAAATTTTAGGACATCATGTCCTTCATATGTGCAATATAAATGTTAAGGACATGGTGCTTTAACTTCAAGTGTGCAGTGTAAATGTTAAAGACATAATGTCCTTAACTTCATTAGTGTTGTGTAAATATTAAGGACATGGCATTCATAACTTCATGAGTATTGTATAAATATTAAGGACAAACTGTCATGTATTTGCACCTTCTGTGTTAAACTGTAGGACATCATGTCCTTAATATTTACACAGCATTCATGAAGAAAGGGTAAAACTGTTTTTTCGTATTAATTTAATGGAGTAGTGGCAATTTTTGCTCAGCATTAAAAATGTTGGATAAAAACTAAATACCATATTAAAAAGTGGCTACCCCACGCCATTTCTGCTTATATTGCTCAACGGCCCAACAGAAACTTGAGTCGGCCTATTTACAGAGCTCAACGAGCCAATTCAATAAATACAAGGGGTCTTTTGGTTGGGAAACAAATTATCCCATGATTAATTATCCCGGGATTAGTTATCCCGCCCATCCATAGGGTTAAAAAAATAATACAATCCCTAAATAACTAATCCCGGGATTAGTTATATATACTACAATTTTATCCCAACCAAACGTGAGATAAACTTGTAAAAACTAAATTTTGTTCCTGAAATCTCTATTTCAAGTGATGGGGGTTACAATCTCTAGAATATCTCAAATCTAAAAAGATTTAGTCCTTTGATTCTTCTCTTCACGAACGTTGGTTCAAGGATCGGGAGCTTGATCTTGAACTTGATAGATTTCGGATTTGTGGTGTGTCACGAACAATTTTGAAGATCATATTTGACACTGAGTTACGAACAAAAGATTTGGAGCCGCCTACCTATGATTTGAGTTCGCCTTTAGGATTTGACCACAGACGAATATTGCAAATGTAGAGGGGGACTTTGATACTGTTCTTCAAAGCTTCTCTAGCCTTCCTTCTACTTGCTTCATGTACTTTAGCCTTGAGATTTCTCCTCCTCTTCTGAGAGGTGTGGCCTCTTTATATAGGCATGGGATTGAGTAACCTCCAGAAAAACCCTCATGG
Organism: Nicotiana attenuata; assembly: GCF_001879085.1. Classification (NCBI taxonomy): domain Eukaryota; kingdom Viridiplantae; phylum Streptophyta; class Magnoliopsida; order Solanales; family Solanaceae; genus Nicotiana; species Nicotiana attenuata. The sequence goes on from NW_017673676.1 coordinate 81,003, forward strand.
GCCATTGGGCTTAGGGGCTTTATATGGGTCGATCTATTTGGCAGAAAAATAATTTAAATGCGTAGCACAATGAACTGGACTTTTATTTAAATCGATTTGATTCAATTTAAATAAAGAACCCCATTATACTAGCCCAAAATATTTGGTAGGACTAATATATATTTGATATATTGTAAAATCCAATTTCCCATGGATTTAAATTTAATAAAATTTTAACTTCCTACAAATACCCCCTACTTTAAGGTTTGTCGGGATATAGACTTGCTGAAATGAGAGGCGAGGCTTGAAGTACCAGTGAAGACAACATCACTTTTGTTGTCCTTTTTTTTACCATATCTACGCACCTGTGACGTCTTCACGCACACTAGTAGTTTTTTTTCATCTAAGTGTATATAAGAATGACTTGGTCTCAAACTTTACAAACCACTTAATCAATTGGTCCTATGCACCAAAGTGAACTATTTTCTTTTCCTCTAGAATTACATCAATTTCCTTTGACAAATATCATGATACCCATATTGTGCTTGAAATAGTAAATAAATCTTTGTTAGCAAAAAGGAATTTTCCTCCGGCACTTGATATTAAACAAAGACTAGAATAATACTTAGAATCTTTTCTTACCAAACACATTATAAAAGTGTTGGAATTCGTTTCCATGTTTGAAATCCTTGTTCAACAAGTTATGTTTTTTTCTGTTGAAAATGTATCAAGGGCACCCACCGTCTTTAAGAATCTATATAAGAGGCCATGCTTAGCACAATTTTTTCAAACGTGCCCAAATAACCACTTATAGAGACTAGAGCAGTTCATACCTCCAGCCTCATTGTATTAACCAGCAGGCAGCAACTAGCAATTATCTTTTCTTATGCTTTGGTTAAGTTAAAACGTCTCCCGTTGGTCTAACAACTTGGCGTGCTTACAGAAAATAATTCACATCTTGTCATAGGAGTGTGAACAAAAGCCGATTGAGTCTTCTGAGACTACACACAAAAGGCCATGATGTATCCAAGAATTGGAGCAAAATACCTGTTAGTTTATATGAGTCCACCAAACTATAGAATATCTTGTCCTCTATGATTTTCCACTAAGAGTACTAGGAAGCAGTAAGTAAAAGAGATACGGGATTTTTACGTGAAAAAATCCCACTCAAGGGGACAAAAACCACGACCTACACTTGTAGGCTTTCAACTTTACTAACTTGAAATCACACTATTACAAGCCACTTTGTAATGACTCTATTACAAAGACTTTAACTCAGCTAACTCGTAGTACACTTACCACAAGCCACTTTGTCACTCACTAGTTACAAAGACTTTAACTTATGACTAACTCTAGTAACAACACAAACTTAGAAGGTTTGTGATTTTTGGGTTTCCTAAAACACACCTTCTAAGAAAGCAAGATAGGAGTTACAATGAAGAGCAAATAACAAGATTACAACTCAACTACGGATATACATAGACTCATTGTGAAACTGATCCTTTAGTGGAGTTGTCTTCTTGTTCTTGACACACTTGTGACTTCAATGCTGGATTGACTCTTTAATGCCTGAGAGAATATCACTAAATGCACAAGTGAATATCTTGTGCCTTGCACCATGTTATTATACTGTCAAAGACATCACAAGATGATGTCAATTCTTAGTACAAGCCTCTTCAATGGGAAGTGACTGTTGCACTGTCGCATGAACAGTAGCAGGCAGTCACTCTCTGCAATTGCGTTCCAGCTGTTGACTTGTACTTCTGTCAGAGAACACCAAGGGATCAGGTCCCTGTCGTATTCCTCTTTGTAGTAGTTCATTAGCTGGAGTTCAGACTAAACTTCGTTCATTTGAAATGTGTACCAAGTGAGTCAGGTTCCCTATCTGGTTCTTAACAGTAAGTTTGTTAGATTATCAAAACACAAAAAACATAAGGTGAAGACATTGAAAACCCATCAATTTCCCCCTTTTTGATGATGACAAACTTAGGCATTGATAGTATCTATTTAGAGCAGAAATAACCAGATGAGGTTCCAGGAACTACCCAAGGTTCCTCCTTAATCAGATCCCCTGTTTCAATCACACTACACAATCACTACACAATCTTTCCCCTTTTGGCATCATTAAAAGCACACAAGCAGGCAAACAGCATAAAGAAGTTCAGCATAGCCAACTCATGCCACATATATGCACACAATATGACAGAAAAGAGATGCCAAAGGAAAACAACATTGTACAAGCAAAGAGAGGAGCTGTTTCATTGATATGAACAATGGACTGAGCAAAACAGAAGCAGTAATAGTGAAATCCAGCATGCCATCAGCAATAGGATAAACAAAAATAGAAACAGCATCCACAAAACATCATAACAAAAGATCACTGTCACTAGGAGGAATCTAAGGGGCACTAGAAGAGGAAGAGGAAAGCAGCAAGTGTCTTGAGAACCAGGTCCAATCGGGCATTTGCAGACAGCTGCTCTTCAAGCAGTTTTGCGCGAAGCTTATCATTTTCCTTTGTCAAGCGGTCAACTTCTTCATGTGTGGAATTAATGAAACCGAGTCCGTTAACAGCTTGACTGAGCTGAGTTTCTAGTATAGCATTCTGAGCCCTCAATCTTCTAATCTCTTCAGAAGCAGCATTTTGAGCATTGATCAGCTAAGAAAAAGTCGAAATGTTTCCACCAACCTTTTCTACGCACTCACATTCTTCCAGAGTAGTTTTAGAGAAGGTTTGCTTACGTGTGCCCACTCTGAAATTACCCAAGGGAACCTTGTAAAACTTAAACACTTGAGTGAGGAGGAATCCATATGGAAGCCCATGATTCCCACCTTTAAAGTTTGCCACCTTTTGCATATGATCTATCATGATTGCTGGCAGGTTGATCGGGACAAACTCATCAAGAGCTTCCATTAGAACCAGATCAGACTTTGTAGCAATAGACCGCCTCTCAGAGCGAGGTAAAAGCACCTTATTAACCAGCTCAAAGAGAAGCTGATACTCAGGAAGTAGCACTTTCTTATGTACCTGTTCCCCCTGCTGAATAGCTTGCTCTTTCATGATAGCTCTCCTAAAATTAGTACCACAGACACCTTTGACTGAGGACATTCCTTCAAATGGAATTTGGAGAACCTTCCCCAATGCTGAAGCATCAAGTACAATGTCTACTCCATTTACTAGCACACATATGTGATCCCCCTCAACAGTAAAGAGAGATGCGTAGAAATTTTGTACCGCATCTTCGTACACTATAGGCATGTTCTCCTGAAACAAGTGCTCCCATTGCTGAAATTCCACTATGTCCAAAATTTGCCTCATACCTGCCATCTCTGAGATTGCCGGATCAAACATACGACCCCACAAGACTTTCTGAGTTCCCAATCTCTCCTGCCAAAGAACACTGTCACTAGGTATGGTCTTCAGAGAACCAGGTTCCCCTACAGATTCCCGTTTTCATTTTCTAGAGTCTTCAACCGATTTCCCTTTCCAACTTACAAACCCCACAGTATCTCCTTCAGACATAGCTTGCTCAGCTACACTCTTCTTAGACTTACTACTACCCTTCACGGATGTTTCACTTTGTTTTTCAATAGCTTCATCGGAAGCTCCATCCACAGACTTCTGTATTTTTAGAGATCGTTTTACTAGGGAACCAGGTTCCTCTAGAGCATCTTTGTCAACCTCAGCCACTGGAATAATTTTGTTAGTCACAAACTCCCCTTTTTTCATCGACCTCTTTCTTTTTGTCTTGACACTCCTCTTACCTTTCTGCAAGGTAGACTCGAAAGCCTCTTTCTGCTGCAACCTGGAAGTGGGTGACTTGGAAGAGAATTTTAAGGGTTTAGGATAAACAAGAGGTTCCTGAGTTGATTTATCTGAAAGAGAATTAGGTCCTCCAACAGGTTTTTCTGTGACTGTTTCATGGACAAGAGACTCGAAGAGTACCATGGTTCTTTCATCATCTAGGAATGGAGTTTCTTCCCCATGATACTCAGACAAAGGATAGGCTCCTTCATTCAACAGACTCTCAGCAGCAATAGCCATGATATTGTGCGTTGCTTCCTTTTCTGGTGACTTTGTGAGAGCCACTGAGTCCAAAATGGAGGAGTTCAGATACTGATCAGGATCATCCTCAGAGACCTCTGACACCTGAGAGGGAACACTTCCTGAGTGCTCTTTGGTGAGATTAGAGGAATGAGAATACATGGGTTTTTCAACACATGGAAGGAAGACAGAGTTTGACAGAGAAGAAAAAACAATAGGAAGTGAGGAGGGACCAGGTGTGGGTGCAGTAGCATTGGGAAAAATGGAAGAGTGAATTTCCGGTGATGATTTTAAGGATGATAAGGGAGTGAGAGTGGTGTTAATGGTGGAAGAAGGATTCGATCGTTCGATTGCCATTGTAGGAGGATTTGGTAAGAAAGTGTAGTGAAAAAGAAATGAAGAGAGGATCACAAGGATACACAAGAGATGAAGGTTCATGACTTACTGTGAGAAAGAAAGACAGTTTTATGGGAAGAAGAGCTAATGATGAGAAGAGAGAGAGAAACGGGTTCTGAAGGGTTTTGAAAACGGTGGTAGGTTTGTGGGAAAATGTTATCGTGCAGAGGAGGTGAAGGGATTTGAAAGACAAGACATGACATGCAGACTTTGAAAAGTCGGATGATGTGGCAGTTGAATTAATTTTGTTAACCTTTTTGAGAAAGCATGCTTACATTACTACTAACTTGTGATACAGGAACCTGATGCCCGAACGGTTTTTTGAAAAAGATTTTAGCAGCTCTTCTTTCGCAGTTCATCATTGTACCTTTAGCTTCTATGATCGTCATGCGTGTTTACCTACAATGGTATCGATGTGAGTTAGGCTTGGCCGGAAAACACTTTAGCTAGTTTTACCTGAAGGTGATTTTCATAGCCAAGTGATGAGGAATCAGGTTCTCAGTTGGGCTTCAAAATCCCTAGCTTCACCCTGTTTCTTTCAAACTATTCCCTACTCAATGCTTTGGTGAAGATATCTGCAATTTGGTCTTCTGTGCTGTAGAACTTCATACAGATCAACCCTTTCTCCACATTGTCCCTCAGAAAATGATGCCTCGCATCAATATGCTTAGTCCTTTTGTGTTGAACTGGATTCTTGGCCGTATTGAGTGCACTGGTATTATCACATAGAACGGGCACACACTCAGTAAGTACCTCAAAATCCTCCAGTTGCTGCTTAATCCAAAGAAGTTGAGCACAACAGGATGCTGCAGCTACATATTCTGCTTCAGCTGTTGAAAGAGCCACTGAGTTTTGCTTCCTTGTGCCCCAAGAGATGAGACTTGAACCTATGAAGTGAGCCATTCCAGAAGTGCCTTTCCTGTCCACAAGATAACCTACATAGTCAGCATCAGCATATCCAATGAGATTAAAACTGTCACCTGAGGGATAATAAAGGACCAGGTCCTGTGTTCCCTTAAGGTAACACAGAATTCTTTTGGCAGCCTTCAAATGAGATTCTTGGGATTTGATTGAAACCTTGCGCATAGCCCCATACTGAAGATAATATCAGGTCTGCTGGCAGTGAGATAGAGAAGAGACCCAATAATGCCTCTATACATAGTTTGATTCACAGGTGATCCAGCTTCATCCATGTCCAGTTGAGTGGCCGTAGCAATAGGAGTGTCGATCACCTTGGATGCTTCCATGTCAAACCTCTTCAAGAGCTCCCTAATGTATTTCTGCTGACAAATGAATGTACCCTTTGAGGACTGCTTTACTTGAAGACCCAAGAAGAAGTTTAACTCCCCCATCATGCTCATTTCAAACTCACTTCCCATGAGTTTTGCAAATTCCTCATCAAGAGAATCAGCTTGGGTGAGTCAGCTTGGGTTTCCTTCCAGTCAGCAACTCATAGGGGGTTTTGTTCAGGAGAGATCAGATCATGCACCTGTTCATCAAGTAGCACGCAGTGTTTATTGCCTCTGCCCAAAAAATTTTGCTATTCCACTGACAGTGAGCATTGTCCGTGCCATGTTTTCCAGAGTTTTGTTTTTTCTTTCAACAACACCATTTTGCCGAGGAGTCCTTGCGTAGTCAAATTTTGTTCCAAGGTCATATTTGATGTAAGCTACTTTCAATCCCATCTTCACTTGGATTTTCTTGACAAAGGTCACAAATACCTCGGAGTCTCATCTTTTGTCCTCAGAAACAGTGTCCAAGTGAATCTTGAGTAGTCATCCACAATCACAAAGATATACCTCTTTTCACTCCTGCTCAGTATTCTCATAGGACTATACAAATCGACATGAAGGAGTTCAAATGGTTTCGGTGTGATAACATCCCTTTTTGGGCTTAAAGCATGATTTCACATGTTTTCCTCTAGCACATACATTGCATACTTCGTGTTCTTTGAACTTGATTTTGACAGACCATGGACCAGGTCCTTCTTCATCAATATATCCAGAAGTGAGAAACTTGTATGCCCCCAATCCTTTACGCCAAGTCTTCGAATCATTATCAACTGCATTCAAGCAGCTCATATCACCAGCTTAGACACGAACTTCTACCTTGTTTTCTTCCCGATACCTAGAATGTACCCCTTCTTTCTATTTCTAAAGGGTACATTCCCTCCTTGCGGGGCTTTCAGTGAGAGAAAATCCATGGTGTTTCCAGTCATGTGCTTTGAGCATCCACTGTCCATGATCTATTGCAGTCCGCTTCCTCTCACTGTTCCCTGCACATCTAATTTATGGGTTAGATTTAGGAACTCAAGCTAGTTTGGGTCCCTTGTAATAAGGAAAAGGGTGGATAAGAGCCTTTCTAGTCCATGCAGGCAATATGCGATTTTTGCGAGTGGTACCTGGTCCCTTTTTAGTAGTCATTTTTTCAGTAAACAATTTATTTTTCTGAACAGACTGAAACCTGGCTTGGCAATTTTCTTTGAAGTGCCCATTATTCGTACAGTGGGTACAAAGCCAGTTATCAGGAACTGTGACATACTCGTTGTGAGGGTTGTAAGGAGTTTTCTCCTTTTGAAACCCGATTCCCTGCCTGTTTCCACTATTGTTGAAGTACATGACAGTGACAGCATCAGAGGACCAGTTCCACTTGAGAGATTTCTCAAGATCCATTTTTACCTTTTTTAGTTCAGCTTGAAGCTGCCTATTTTTCTCAAGTTCACCACAAAGACTAGTTTTAACATCATTCAATTCTATTTCGAGCTTGATGTGTGACTCACTGGCTACTTCTTTTCCTTTTTCAATACTTGCAGGCCTAAGTTCTGATTTGAGTCTCTCAATAGTTTCCTCTAGGTCAGTGATTATCACTAAAAAGTCATCCCTCTCTTGCTCAGTAGCTGCAATTTTCTCTTCTAGAGTGTGCTTTTCATTGCTAAAGCCTTCTATGGTTTCCTTCAAATCAACAACCACTACCATCAAGTCATCTCTCTCATTTTCTACACTACTTATTTTTTCATTCAAAGCCTCCTTTTATTTTTCAAGATTAGCTATGGTCTCATTTAGATCCACTACACAGACCACAAGGTCATCTCTAGATTGTTCAGTATCTCTTAGCTCTACGGTCAAGATCTCCTTATCATTAATAAGACGATAATTTGCATCAATTAGAACATTTGCTAATGACCTTAACTTCTTAGAAGAGTAGGATTTCAGATTTCTCTGAACATCCCTGAAATTTACCTCATCATTTCATCCTCTTCATCATCGTCAGACTGAGCCATCAGTGCAAACAGTGAGTCATATTTCGTTGCTTCAGTTTCTACTGCCATCATGGAGCTGTTTTCTGCATCTGGTTCCCTTTCTGATTCGCTGGAGGAGTCTCCCCAAGCAGCAAGAGCCTGCTTCATAATATTGTCAACTGCACTTTTTCGACTGAATCGTTTGTCTGGCACCGGGTTCCTTTTTGCTGCTTTGTTAGGGTTTTGTTTGTATTTCTCCTATTTCAGAAGTGGACAGTCTTTGATGAAATGCCCTGGCTTTCCGCACTTGTGACAGAGATCATTGTTCCTTGCTTTACTTGAACTGCCCCTCTTTGGTATACCACCATTTCTTCGAACCATCTTTTGAAACCTTTTAGTAAGATAGGCCATATCACTATCTTCTTCACTTGAGTTACTGTTTTCAGCCTTGAGCACCAGATTCTTTTCCTTCTTTGGCTCTCTCCTTTCATTGCCTTTCTTTCTTTTCATCTCGTATGTCTTCAGATTACCAATCAACTCATCCATGGTTAGAGTTTGTAGATCTTTAGCTTTGATGGCATTCACCTTACTCTCCCAGGAGCCAGGTAGAACACTGAGAATTTCCCTTACAAACTTGTTTCTGGGAATAACATCTCCAAGTGAATGAAGCTCATTTATGATGGATGTGAATCTAGTGTGCATATCTTGTATAGACTCATCGTCCTTCATTCTGAAGAGCTCATACACAGTGGTGAGCATGTCAATCTTGGACTGTTTAACCTGAGTAGTTCCTTCGTGTGCGGTTTGCAATGCTTCCCATATTTCTTTGGCAGAATCACAGGCTGAGACTCTGTTGTACTCATCAGGTCCTATACCACATACCAAGATTTGCTTGGCACGATAGTTCTTTTCTACGGCTTTTCTGTCAATATCACTGTACTCTTTTCTGTCTTTCGGCACCATTGGTCCAGTTTCTCCAAGCTTCTTCATAGGAACATGTGGACCATCATAGATGATGTCCCATAGTTCTGAGTCTTCACCCATTATAAAATCATGCATACGAGTCTTCCACCAGTCGTAGTACTAACCATTGAATCTAGGAGGTATGTGGGTTGATTGTCCTTCCTAAAGGTTGGGTGGAGCATCCATTGAGATCCTTTCTAGGTGTTAACCTTTTAGAAAGAACCCGCTCTGATACCAATTGTTAGTTTATATGAGTCCACCAAACTATAGAGTACCTGGTCCTTTATGATTTTCCACTAAGAGTACTAGGAAGCAGTAAGTAAAAGAGACACGGAATTTTTACGTGGAAAAATCCCACTCAAGGGGATAAAAACCACGACCTACACTTGTAGGCTTTCAACTTCACTAACTTGTAATCACACTATTACAAGCCACTTTGTAATGACTCTATTACAAAGACTTTAACTCAACTAACTCGTAGTACACTTACCACAAGCCACTTTGTCACTCACTAGTTACAAAAACTTAAACTTATGACTAACTCTAGTCACAACACAAACTTAGAAGGTTTGTGATTTTTGGGTTTCCTAAAACACAGCTTCTAAGAAAGCAAGATAGGAGTTACAATGAAGAGCAAATAACAAGATTACAACTCAACTACGGATATACATTGACTTATTATGAAACTGATCCTTTAGTGGAGTTGTCTTCTTGTTATTGACACACTTGTGACTTCAATGTTGGATTGACTCTTTAATGCCTAAGAGAATATCACTAAATGCTCAAGTGAATATCTTGTGCCTTGCACCATGTTATTATACTGCAAAAGACATCACAAGGATGATGTCAATTCTTAGTACAAGCCTCTTCAATGGGAAGTGACTGCTGCACTGTCGCGTGAACAGTAGCAGGCAGTCACTCTCTGCAATTACGTTCTAGTTGTTGACTTGTACTTCTGTCCGAGAACACCAAGGGATCAGGTCCCTATCGTATTCCTCTTTGTAGTAGTTCATTAGCTGGAGCTCAGACTAAACTTCGTTCATTTGAAATGTGTACCAAGTGAGTCAGGTTCCCTATCTGGTTCTTAACAGTAAGTTTGTTAGATCATCAAAACACAAAAAACATAAGGTGAAGACATTGAAAACCCTTCAATACCTTATGTACCGTCCCAGGTAATATTTTGAATTTTCGCTTTAGATTCTTCATGTTTATTTATGCATATTGCGCGCCTTCACCAAAAAATCTATATCTTGATGCTGGAAGCTCCAAATTGAGAGCCTCTTCATTCTACTCAGCTTGACTCGGAGAAATCCAACATGTCAAAAATTAACAGCCAAATTCCTTCTGGATTGTCTGGAATTAATTTTTGAAGTTGATCTACACATCTGGCCCGTTGATCTCACAGCTCTGCACACCCTCGGCGAAAAATTTGTATCTTGAGATTGGATTGTCCAAATCAGGAGCCGTTTGCACCATTTGAAAGAAGACTCGGAGAGCTAAGACATATGTGAAACGCGAAGATCCACCCTTTTTGACCTAGTTGTAGTGAATTTTCGAATCAAATGTTGAAATCAAGAAGGTTATTTGGGCAGCATACCTTTTTTGTAGCTTCAACGAGCAAAATCTCGAGGCATCTACCTTCACCTTCATGATGACGGCCCATCCTCCATCTTTGTGGATTTTTCGAACAACAACTTGGCATTTCCACCTTTCGATTTGAGGCTTTGGCGGACAATAATTTGGCGTATCCATATTTCAATTTGAGTCTTTGAAGGACAACAATTTGGCATATCCACCTTTCCAATCACACAGGAATCCACCTTCACCTTTATGATGATGGCACATCCTCCATCTTTTCCTTAGAAAGGAGGTTCATGGTGTCTGCTTCTTGTAGTTTGGTAAAGACATACAGGACGAGTTTTCCATCCCAGATCAGACGAAGAAGTATATAATCACTACTCTCTTTTTTTAGGCAAAGAGGTATATGGAGCATCCCATCCATCGAGCCTTAGCATGAACGATTTTTCTTGTAACTTGGTAAAGAAGTTCATAGAATGTCATCCTCCTTACGTCTTGAAAGAAGAATTTGTTTAACAACTCATACTTCAAGATTTGGCGAAGAAGCATATGGTACAATATTCACCATCCGCATTAAAGCATGGTGTCTTCGACACCGTGGATTGTAATTTTTTCCCTCTTTTCTTGCAGGTTTATGAAGGAGCAGAAACAGTCTCGATATCAGACCTAAAAAACGTAAGTGATGCTAATATTATTACCGAGGAACCACTTAGTACATTCACCATTCTAGTGGTTTTGGTGAAGACAACTTTGAGCACCCACTTTACTCGCAATGTTTGTAGAGCAAGTACATGTGCATCTCATGCTTACGGCTTGGCGAGATTGATACTTGAAGTATCCTTTTCAACCTTGGCGAGTAAGTATGTGGCGTATCTCCCCTTCTTGTGTTAGACACTTGGAGTGCTACTTTTGCAGCCTCTGCGAGCAAGTACGTGAAGCACCCATCATTCGACTTTTGGCGTGGACCACCTTCTCTTACGATTTTTGTCGAGTAAGTGCATGGAATGTCCTAACTTTCAAGCTTTGGTATGGAATGACCCCTTCTTACAACTTGGTGAGGAAGTTCATGGAGTGTCCTAACCTCCAAGCTTTGGCGTAGAACCATGTCTTCTTGCAATTTGGCGAAGAATTTCATGGAGCATCCCATTCTTCAAGAATTGGAGTAGAACAAGCTCTTCTTGCAATTTGGAGAAGAAGTGTATAAAATGTTCTTCTCACAACTTGATGAAATAATACATATAGTGTTCTATCTTTCTAGCTTTGTAGGAGAGCATCATCATCCTTTCTTTGCTAATTTGGTAAAGTAGACTTTTTTTTCATTTATGTGACTAAGCTTAGAACAAAACTCTAGGTTGCCTACGTACCTTTACAAAGAGGATCAAGTCATTACGTAGTGCAAGAAAAGTATAACTTTTTTTGTGCAGTTTATACTCATGCATACAAGGAGTGTTTGCAACATAAAGTTTAAGCTCATATGTTAAGGAGCATTGCAACATGAAGACTTTGCTCAAATTTGAAGAGCTTTACATTCTGATAACTCGCTCAAATTTGAAGAGCTTCGCAACTTGAAGTCTTTGCTCGAATTTGAAGAGCTTTACAACTTGAAGACTTTGCTTGAATTTGAAGAGCTTTACAACTTGAAGACTTTGCTTGAATTTGAAGAGCTTTACGAGTTGAAGTCTTAGCTGATATTTGAAGAGCTTTGCAACTTGAATTATTTGCTCAAACTTAAAGAGCTTGACATCTTGAAGACTTTGTTCAAATTTGAAGACATTTTCAATTTAAAGATTTTGCTCGAACTTGAAGAGCTTTGTGACTTAAAGATTTTGCTCGAATTTGGGGAGCTTTACAACTTGAAGATTTTGCTCGAATTTGAGGAATTTTGTGACATACAGTTTAGGATCATGTATCAATGAGAATCAAAACTTGAAGTTTAAGCTCATACATTGAGGAGTATTGTGACTTGTAGTTTAAGCTCATGCATAGAGGAGCATCATGACTTACAGTTTAGGTCATGCATAGAGGAACATTATAACATGCAGTTTAGGCTCATGCGTCAAAGAGCATCATAACTTGCAGCTTAGGCTCGTGCATTGAGGAGTGCTTTGACATGCAGTTTAGGCTCATGCATCAAGGAGCATCATAACTTGTATTTTAGGCTCGTGCATTGATGAGCGCTTTGACATGCAGTTTAGGCTCATGCGTCAAGGAGCATCGTAACTTGCAGTTTAGACTCATGAGTTTAGGAGAGCTTTGACATGCAGTTTAGGCCCATGCGTCAAAGAACATCATAACTTGCAATTTAGGCTCGTGCATTGAGGAGCACTTTGACATGCAGTTTAGTCTTATACGTCAAGGAGTATCATAACTTGCAGTTTAGACTCCTGCATTGAGGAGCGCTTTGACATGCATTTTAGTCTCATGCGTCAAGGAGCATTATAACATGTATGGACTCTTCAGTTTCATCTTCAGATGGATATTTGTCCCCACTCTCAGCATCATCTGCTTCTATTTCATCATGAGGTTCAAAGCCAAGAAACCTTTGGCCTCCACTTGTAGCCATACTCAATTCCATATCATGTATATGGGTGGCCAACTCGTCAAAAGTTTTAGGATTTATTCCTTGCAAGATGTAGCGAAGGCCCCAATACATACCTTGGATGCATATTTTGATGCAGAAGTTTTGCTAAGACGGTGTTTGCACTTGAGGCTTAAGCTCCTCCAGCGATTAATAAATGCCCCCCCCCCCCTCGTTAGAGAGCATTTGTAAGTTCAATCGTGCTCACAATACGCCTTGTGTTTGTAAAGACCCGACTGATCGTTTTGAGCAACTGTGCCTGGTTTGGCAGTTTGAGGTCACGAGTAGCTTCACATAGTGTATTATGACTTTTTTGAGAGGTTTGGAATGGATTTTAAGGAGTGACTCTCATTTGAGAAGCTCAAAAGTTGAAAGAATTGACCAAGGTTTGACTTTTGAGTATTTGAACTCAAAAGGAGTTTCGATGATTCCAATAGGTCTAGATGGTGATTTTGGACTTGGGCGTATGACCGAAATTTCATTTGGATATTTCTAGAGGATTTCGACATCATTTGGCGAAAGTTGGCAATTTAAAGGTTTAGAATTTTCCTAGTTTTGACCATGGTTTGACTTTAAGACTATCGGGTTCAGATTTTGGTTTTGAGACTTGGAATAGTTCCGTTTCATCATATGGAACTTACCTGCAAAATTTGAGGTCGTTTGGAATTGATTTGACATGGTTCGGACGTGTGGTTGCGATTTTTGAAGTTTTTGAAGTTCATGGGGATTTCCATGCGTTTTGGTGTCCGATTCGTTATTCTAGAGGTTATTTTGATGTTTTGATTGCACAAGTGAGTTCGTGTTATATTTTTCGACTAGTGTGGGTGTTTGGTTTAGAGCCCCGAGGGCTCGGATGAGTTTTGAACGTATTTTTGGAGTGTTTGGAAGAAGGTCCAGAACTGCTTGTGTCTGATCTCGCTTTTGCGAGTTGAGGGTCTCATTTGTGACCACTGCTTTTGCGGACTTAGGATCGATTTTGCGAAGAGGCTAGGGATTGGGAGGCTTTGCATTTGCAAAGTCGGCCTCGCAAATGCGATGGTAAACTAGGCAGTGGGAGTTCGCTTTTGCGAACGTTTGGGGCGCTTTTGCGAAGGGCCTATCTTCACATTTGCGATCTATTTCATCGCATTTGCGATAGAGACAGGATTGTTCAATCTTCACTTTTACGAAGTAATGGCCGCTTTGTAGGGTTCGCATTTGCGAACCCCATGTTACAAATGTGACATCCGCAGCCTGCATATAGCTGAGTATCTTGGGATTTAGCTTCATTTTGATATATTTTGAACCCTAGCCTCGATGGGAGGCGATTTTGTGGAAGGATTTTCATACCAAACCATTGGGTAAGTACCTCTAATCAATTTTTAATTATATTTTGTGATTATATATTAGATTTAACATCAAATTTATGGGAATCTAAGGGAAAAATTTGGGGATTTTGTTAAAATTTTGAAAAATGAAAATTTAGGATTTGAGAGTCGAATAGACTCGGATTTGGAAACAAAATACGTATATGGACTCATGGGGTTATGGGTAGTCAAGATCTACCGTTGGACCCAGTTTTTGACCGAACGGGCCCGGGGTTGACTTTTATTGACTTTTTTGCAAATTGTATAAAGATCATAGCTTTGTCAATTAAAATTATTTTCTCTTGCATTGTTTGATGTATTTAAGTCGTCTTGGGCTAGATTGAGCCGAGCGGAGGTTAAATTAGTAAAGAAAAAGCTAAATTGAGTATTGAGTTGGGCGAATTGAGGTGAGTGTTTTGTCTAACTTTGTGTGGGGGAAACTACCCCTTAGGAATTGAGTTAATTGTGCTATCTTGTTATGTGAAAGCCACGTACGCAAGGTGATAGTGGGTACACGGTCTATATATGGTAATTGACCGATTCAAAGTGTCTAGTCTATTCCCATGCCTTTAATTAAATTGTCATAACATGTGATATCTCGTTGTTAGTCTACTCTTACATGCTCTATTTGACGATGTTAGCACTTAGTGTACCTCTTACTCGTTATTTGGCCCTTATATGCCTTAGTTGAGGTTATTGCCTTCCTTATTGTCTTGTTACCTCTTCCTTGTTGAATTCTTCTATGACTCTGCGTTTATCTGCTACGTGTCCTAATTGTTATGATTACATACTTAATTATCGCTTGCCTTACATGTCTTGTCATTTTTGTAAAGTTTGTTTTATTCATTTGATTTTTACGTGGTTCCTTCGTTGTCGTGTACTCATAACCTTGATTGTATAAATTCTAGTAAACTGAGTTATTAATTTTGTTGTTGGTCAAATGATTGTACAGTGAGATCGGATTGCACACCGCAACGGGTGAAATAAGGGTGAATTATGATATTGATATTGTAAGGTGGGATCGGGTTGCGCGCCGCAACATATTTTGTTTATTGTTATGATATTGAGATAGTGGGATCGGGTTGCATGCCGCAACAAGAGAAATAAGAGTGAATTGATATGATGAAATAAGGGTGAATTATGAAATTGACTCTGATTATATGTTGGGATCGGGTTGCGCATCGCAACATATATTTATTTATTACTATTGATATTTACATGGTGGAATAAGGGTGAATAGTATTGTACGGTGGGATCAGGTTGCGCGTATTCCCTGTTGTATTGTATCGGCTCCGGTTCATTCGTATGAGACTATGAAAATTTGTATTTTTGGTTTTACACTGGTTTCCGAGGATTGAGTTCTTGTCATTGATTTATTGCCTTGCCATCATTTTCTGAATTCTTTTCCTAATACTATTATTTTGGTGAATTGATTTTCAAGATTATACTACGCTGAGTTATTACTTCATATCCTGCTGAGTTATTAGTAATATAGCGATCAAATAAAAGAATTAATAACATGCTTACCTTATGTGACTTTTAAGTTAAAACTCGTCATTTTATTCGGTACTTTACCATTTCTAATAGTTGTCATATTTTACTTTAATTGATTTCTCAATTTAATTTCCTTACCCTATCTGGTGCTTTTACTTTACTTAAAAAGGAATTGTTATCATGTTTTAATTTAATTAATTTTATATTAAATTCAGTAGTTTATCCGATGTTGTATTTCATTTGAAAATGTTATTCTCTTCGCTCAAATGATTTCTAAAATAAACTCATTTTTCTCATTGATTTCCTACTTGGTTCTGAAACTGTAATTTACTTTACGGAATATAAATAAACTTTCTCAAACATTCTAATTAGCATTTGTCAAGGATATTATGTATCGGGTAGCACGTGGTTTTTTCCGTGCGAAGCGAGATGGAAAATGTGGGCACAAGATGCCATGCGTGTTAAAGCTTTGGAAGTTGTGATTTATGATATGAGACTACGAGAAGTGGGATTGTTGAAATTGTGTATTAGAAATGATTTGATTGGTTGAGTTGACATCGTTCTCCCTACTTGAACACATTTATACTATATCTGTACCCCGACTATGTTGATATTTAATTACTTGGTTATTTCTCGTTGCCACTCGTGTTCCCCTTATCTTTACTACTATTTGGAATCTTAGTTATTTCTACTATTGGCATTACATTGATATTCTTTCCTTGTTAGCTCTATGTCATATCCTGCTCAAGTTTCATGTTCGGTATGTGTCTTGACCTGGCCTCATCACTACTCTACCGAGGTTAGGCTTGATACTTACTGGGTACCATTTGTGGTGTACTATGCTACGCTTCTGTATATTTTTGTGCAGAACGGGGTACTTCGGATCGAGTTGGTTTTGAGATTCATGCTTGTGCGGCTGGAGACTTCAAGGTACATCTACTGGACGTTCGCAGGCTCCGAAGTCACCTTCTATTGTAGTTGTTTCCATTGTTTCCTTTTATTCTGGAACATTGATGTATTCATTAT
Organism: Nicotiana attenuata; assembly: GCF_001879085.1. NCBI lineage: Eukaryota > Viridiplantae > Streptophyta > Magnoliopsida > Solanales > Solanaceae > Nicotiana > Nicotiana attenuata. The sequence goes on from NW_017673676.1 coordinate 97,643, forward strand.
ATATGATTACTCCTAGAAAGGCTTGTGACTTGTATATTGTATCGTGTTGAGACTATTGGTTTATTTAGAAATTTTTGGTTCGTGTTTAATAGCTGTTTAGTAGAACTTGTTATCATTTTGGTATGTGTTAGGCTTACCTAGTTTTAGAGACTAGGTGTCATCACGACTCCTTCAGAGGAATTTTGGGTCGTGACAATGTTATAGAAGCGATTGAGGAATTCTTGCACAGTTACTCCTAATTAACGATTGAATCAGGTTCAAGATCTGTGTACTAATTGAAAGCAATTTCTTTGAGAGATAGAACAAACTGCTTGACAAGGTGCTCACCATAAGTTCTAGCATTATTGCATGTCTCGACAAAGTGCATAACATATTGTATGGGATTTCCTTTACCATCAAACTGTTGAATCTTAGGAGGTTGGTATCTGCAAGGCATGTTCATATTGTCAATCCTTTGTGTGTACGACTTTGTATATGTGTGAGAAGATTTGGTTGAAGGTTCAAATTTGTCTTTGATGGCACCTATTATGAAGTCCTTCAATTGGTCAACAGGAATCTGACCAATAGAAGAGACTTGGATCTCTTTGGTCATTGTTGCCAATTTTGCGGAGGACTCTCCGTTTTCTTGAATTTAAAGAAGCTTCATAGGTGCTTCGCTTGGTTGTTCCTTCGTCATACTTTCCACATTTTTCGTCAACTTGGAAAGTTTAGTATCTTGAACTTTCATGTACTTTATCAGGCCTTCAACTGCTTTTATCAAATTTACAAGTTGTTCTTCCATGGTAGAAGCTTCAATCATCATTGTTTGCATGACCACCATAAAGGACAAAGAATGGAATGGATCATCAGTTGGATAGAGAGCAGATTGTGGAGTGACACGAGGAGAGATTGGATCAAATTCGTTGCTCAAGAGGTCATCATCTTTCTGCATAAAGGGATTGTGGGATTGGCGATGGCATTCTTTTAAAAGGCTGAATTGCACCAAAGTTCGTTCGACCACCTCAGTAATATTTTTTCTTTCTTCTAGCATGTACGAAGAGGATCTCACTTCTTTTGGAGAAGATGAACTGAAAACATGAGTTGTGGACGGCACTTCAAGCACTTGTTGTCCCAGTATTTCGGCCTTGCTTCTTTTGATTTGGCCAACAATCTCCATGTCAACTTCCAATCCACTTTTGGAGTTAGATCTAGGGTTGATATTTACTGTAGCCATCTTGGTGTTCTTGAACTTCAACGAGAAGAGATAAGAGGTAGAGATTGTCCCACTGGGCGTGCCAAAGTTTGTAACACCTAAATTTCGTTCTTGAAAATAATAATCAAGACAAGAAATATAGCGACAAATATTATATTTATCTCAAATCTAAAAAGATGTTGTCCTCTGATTCTTCTCTTCACGAATGTTGGTTCAAGGGCCGGGAGCTTGATCTTGAACTTGATAGATTTCGTTTTTGTGATGCGTCACGAACAATTTTGAAGATCGTCAAGAACCAAGATTTGATATTGAGTTACGAATGGAAGATTTGGAGTCGTCCGCCTATGATTTGAGTTCGCCTCTGGGATTTGACCATAGACGAATATTGCAGATGTAGAGGGAGACCTTATACTGTTCTTCAGAGCTTCCCTAGCCTTCCTTCTGCTTGCTTCATGTACTTTAGCCTTGGTATTTCTCCTCCCCCTCTTCTAAGAGGTGTGGCCTCTTTATATAGGCATGGGGTGGAGTATTGGGCTTAAGGGCTTTATATGGGTCGATCCATTTGGCAGAAAATTCATTTAAATGGGTTAACCCAATAATATTGGACTTTTATTTAATCAATTTGATTAGATTTAAATAAATAACCCAATTATACTAGCCTAAAATATTTGGTTGGACTAATATATATTTGATGTATTGTAAAATTCAAATTTCTTATGGATTTAAGTTTAGTAAAATTTTAACTGTCTACAAAACTCATATCAAATTTAATCCCGGATTAGTTATCCCTTACCCCTCGTACCAAACGAGCCTTAAAGCTCCCACTCGAACCAACAAACTGCGAAAAGAGAGAGAGCCGTTTTTATTTTTGGCGCTTCAACCAAGCAGTCAGTTTGAGGTCCTTATTTGGAGTCGAAGGTTTAAAGGTGTGTGTTGATATCATTAAAACACAAATCTAGTTGATATTTGTTGCTCCCCTGCCACTCCTTTCCTCATTGAGAAAGCACATTTCTGTTATAGTTCGTAGTTCATAGTTCACTCCTGTTCGACGAATTGTTCAACCGAACTCGGACATTTTGTTCATTCACCCTCTTAGTAAATCTTTTTGAGGTATGGATATAACTCATTTCCACTTTGATGCAAACGCCGACGCTGCCTGTACATATACTTTACAAGAAGGAGATCATTCTAGTAGGACCGATAGTATATCCCTCTTTGATGTTGATGCCAATTCAAGTCGCCTTAGTTTGCCACACATAGTGCAAACATCTGGTATTTTCGATATAAAATGGAGGTGACTTTGTGAAAATACAGGTCCACTACTTGCTCAAGCTGATGCTGACGGTCATGTCAGAGTTCACAAACTTTAATCTTGTTTGGATGAATCAGAAGTTCTTGGTATGTTTGAGCTTCTCTTTACTTGGTATATGTCAACGGGAAAGTGTTATGTGATGGAGAAAAGGACTGACTCAATTTCTTTACTGTTTAGAGAAAACCAAGTTACAAAGTATCTGAATGTAACGAGTCCAAGTGGAGTGAAATGGGTATCGAGGATTCATATAAATATAAAATGGAAACCCACTAGCATGAAAACGATGAGTAACTAGTATGATGTTGTATTGGCTCAGTGGCACATGAAATTAAGTCCTTCAGGTTACTATCGGATCAGCACTTGTATGGATACAGAAAATTGAAATACACACTTGTGGAGAATTGTTTTTTTATACCATAGTTAGTTTTTCTATTTCTCGAAAGAGCGGCAATATTACCATAATTGATTTTTTCTTTTTCAAAAGAAAAATATAAAATTTGGCTAGTTCTTTTTCTTAGAGGAAAAGGTTTTGACTTCTACAAATTAAGGTTCATTCCTTCTTATTCAGCAGCATCCATAATGTCGCCATAAGGTATTTGAGAGTCTTGTTTAGGAGGACAATTTTTGGGACAAGTGTTAGCCTACCACTTATGTGTGCCTCTTTGTAATTCTCTCGGTATTTTCTACTTTCTTTTATATAGTGTATGGTCTTCGCCTGTGGATGTAAGTCAATTGACCGGACCACGTTAAATATTTGTGTCTCTTTTGTTATATTTCTCTTTTGATGTCTGATTTATCGTGGTTCAAGATTTGTTTTACTAGCTTCTGCATAATACCTAATTATTTTAATCCTAACAAATCGTATAAGAGACAAATCTTGTTGTGGAGATTTGGAGATGCGACTTGTTGAAGGTTATGTGAAAAAGGTGGATTAAATTTATTTTGTCAGAAAATTCAGGCCAAGGGGGAGATTTGTTAGGTGTTTGTCCTGATTTTCTTACCATAGTTAATTTCATATTTCTTGAAGGAGAAGCAATATATTTACTATTATTTATTTTTGCTTTTACAAAAGGAAAAATATAATTATTCCATATTTGGCTAGTCCTGTTTCTTCGAAGAAAAACCTTTGACTTCTATAAATTAAAGTTCATTCTTTCTCATTCAGCAGCATCCACAATGTAGACATAAGGGCTTTGAGAGTCTTGTTTATGCTACTATTTCTATTAACCAATTTTTTTTTTCTTGCTACTTTATATTATTGCCTCCATACATGTTTTGTTTGACCTGTTTAGGGATGAGAACAGATGTTGTTCGGACGTTCCTCACAATTGAGTTTCTAAAGGCACTTACTCTATCCTAGTTTATGTTACCTCTATAAATTTTTTTCATCTTGAGAAAATGAATTATCTCTATAATTTGGCAAGTAGGCGATCTGCAAGAACTTAAAATGACACGAGAGAGTATTACTTTTTAAGAATTTTTTAACCTTGCATAACATATCTACGTTCTTTCCTGTACTCTTTTATGTATCATGATTTTGTCTTTCAGATATAGCTAAACAAACAACAACATTAATACCGTTAGATATATTTTGATGATATTTATTTTGAGTGGAACATTTATTGTAGAAAAATATTTAAAAGTATGATTTTATATAGTTATTAATATTACTACTTTCGAAAATGCTTTAAATTATACACATAATATAAGAAAGTTGATGAGATTTTCCTTATTGTAAAGATAGAAATTATTTTCTCACAAGAAAAGAAGGTTATCTCTTTACCATTTTAAGAATTAAGTGTACGAAAATTTGTACTCTTTATATGAGATTAAGAAAATTAGAAGTTGAGAAAATATATGTATTTTTACATGGATGTTTAATAAAATAGTAGTGTATGTATTAATTTTATATGGTACTACATGACCGTAATAGTACGGTGCATAAAGTGTATTAAGAATAAGTAAAATTTTAAGTAATTTGAAATAATTCTTAATTTCGTGAGTTATTGGTTAATTATTAAATAATGAGATATTATCCAACTAATTAAAGATTACTAGATAAAAATTAAAGCCCCAACAAAGGAATTACGTGGCAGCAATATATGTTATAGTTGATGACTCTTAATGTTTTTGGTTGTAACGTGGCAGCGGATCTTTCATTGTTATTTTTATCCCTTCAGAAAATTATGAGTTTCATTTTTAGATGAAAGGAAAACAAATCCTTCACAAGCAGGGATAACCTAACAGTACTCCCTTTTCCAAGTTTTTACTGTCAAACATCTTTGTTGGAGTTCCAAAATGTTGTTTTAGCCTAGCATCTTACGTCCACATTGACTGCTGATATATTCGAAACGTTGTATCCCTTAAATCATCATTAAGTTGAGTATTTCTAGCAATCTCAGTACTTTAGCCATGGAAACAAGTGAAGTGACTAATTCAACTAGGGATGATTCTACTGAAGTACTTCCACCCCTTATCAAATTCATTTCAGATGAAATGGATGATTTTGATATCATTGTAGATAACGATCATATTAATAATCATCTTGATCAAACTGGATCTAATTTTGTGAACTCATCTATCGAGGGAACTGAAGTGTTACATCCCGGGAAAGCTTCGGCAAAGATAACGTTGTAATTGCAACGATATTGGTTCAAACATTTCATACGGATTTTTTTTTCCTACTTCGATCCGTCGTTACATATTGTCGCAATTAACGTGTGTTTGAAGGATTATCAAGAGAATCGGCTCAGGTATGTTAAGACCATACCTTCTTTCTTTTGGCATGGTCCATATTATACAGAAGAAACGAGCAAACGCACTGTTTCCATAAATTACTCTATTCATAGAAATACTATGGGTATCTATATTCTTGATTCCCCATGAGAATTATTATTATATTCTGCTCATGGGTCTCAGAATAATACGCAGTTGAAAAAGTTTATTCGAAAAGAATATTGAGATTATTACTTATTTTTTATGCATTTCACCCATTTATACATGCGCATTGACCCATGACCAGATGGCGTTATATATATATATATATATATTTATATATATATATATATATATATATATATATATATGGGATATGGAAAAAGGTTACGGCGTTATATACGCACCACCACCTGATCAGCTGGTATACGTTGATGATTTGCCCACAGTGGCCGAGATGATATGATGGGCCGCCCTCAGAGGCGTGATGATGTTATGGCATTATATACGCGTATATATAAGTATATATATGTATATGGGATATGGGAAAGGTTATGGCGTTATACACGCACCTCCACCTGATCAGCTGGTATATGATGATGATTTTGCCCACAGTGGCTGAGATGATATGATGGGATGCCCTCAGAGGCTTTATGATGTTATGTACATACAAACCTATGCATTACATGACATTTATACGCATACGCATGACATTATAAGTATTTTATAACTTACAGAGCTATCCAGACATACAGGTTGAGTCCTTTACTCAATGTTTATTCCATGCTCTTTATATATTTTTATTTACATGCCTTACATACTCAGTACATTATTCGTACTGACGTTCTTTTGTTGGGGATGATGCGTTTCATTCCTGCAGGTATAGAGAATCAGTTTGACGATCCCTCATAATAGACGAGATTGGCATTCAGCGAAGGATTGGTAAGACTCCACCTCATTCGGAGTGCAGCCGAGTCTATGAGTCATCGTGTTAGAGTTTTCCTATAGACTTATGGGTAGGCAGGTACCCTGTCCCATTTGATGTCAAACAATCTCAGAGGCTTTGTAGATGCAGGTTTATTATGTACAGTATGTCAGAGGCCTTGACAGCCCATATGTATTCATGTTTTATGAACGATGGTTCATTGATATAACATTTGCCCACTTATACGAGTCGTGGCCATGTTGGCCCATGATAGTTACAAAAGGAATGAATGAGTTACACAGTGGTTCGCTCGGGCCAATGAGGCACAGGGTGCCAGCCACGCTTCCCCAGGTTCGGGGCATGACACACACCTACAAACACCCCAAACTTGGGGACAAAGGCATTTGTTCCCTATTCCACCTCTAAAATATCTCAAGAGTCAACTATCCTTCCACAAAAAAAACCAATTCACAATCCTTAGTCAACTGGATTTAGAATATAGACTACCAAAACAGGATAAAGAGAAAACTGACACAAAAATCACATCACCAACGCCTTCATTTGCCGGCTACAATCAAATCCCAAAAAATCACCTATTTATATTTTCAGCCCAAACTCCCAACTGCCCACCACCTGTACCATTGACGAAAGCAACATTTTCTGCTATTACCTTTACTATGGCCTCAAAGATACTGGCTGCAGCAAATAACAACAATACCAAAAAAAAGGAACACCCAAAAGTACTCAAGAACAAAAATAAAATACCCCATGCGACAACAATAACCTACACGTTCATATTAAAAAAGACAACACCCCTAATACCCCTCCAAAAAAGACTACCCTATATGAAATTATATCAACCTATGAAGCCTACTGCCTCCCTACTACCCACCCTCACCCTCTTACTGACGCAACTGCCAAGACCCCTCACATCCATCACTTACCCAATACCCTCCCATCAGTCACCTTACCCTTAAAACCCACAAGCCCAAGCAACACCCCCCCCCTCCCATTCCAACCGGCCAATTTATCTCCTCCCTATCACTCTCTCCCCAAGCACCAAGAACCAATCTCCATTTCACCTCAACCACAACATGTATCGCTAATACCATCAACGTCCCCACTAGCGCTATCGCCACCAGTACCCACCGCATATGAGGGAGATCCACCAACACCCTCCATATCATCACAATCACTTCCAAGCACGCTACTACTTCCAAGCAACAGTACTCCCAATAATGCCAGTTCCTATACTACATCACCCACCACCGATCCTTTGGTTGGATGTAGTGGGATTACAGCAACATGCATAGTTCTTCCTAGAGAACACACAAGACCTCGTCAACCAGCTACATGATTGGGGATCCCACACAGCAGTACGAATGGAAACCTTGCAGAACATGGAGATATCAGCATTGGAGATGGTAAACCACCTCACAGAAGCCACTCAACGTCAACAACAAATGCAGTGGACCTACCAGCAACCACAGGCGCAACAACAATCCCAGGTTCAGATCCACATGGAAGCTTAGGAGGAGCAACAAATTCCTACACCCCCACCAAACACTTGGTTGCCTATGTAACTCTCATTCCCTAGGTAAAACACCCCCAAAATATCTTCCAATATAGACCCATAAGTTTTTGCAACACTGTTTACAAAACTATAACAAAAATTATCGTAAATCTTATTCGCCCTTTTCTTAACAATATTATCAGTCCTAATCAATGTAGTTTTATTCCAGGAAGAAGAGCAAATGACAATGCAATAATTGTCCAAGAAGCAATTCACTCATTCAAGAGTTATAGGGGTCGGACTAGGAAAATGATGCTAAAAATTGACCTCGAAAAGGCTTTTGACCAACTTGAATGGTCTTTCGTCAGCAGCTCACTAAATGCTCTAAATTTCCCACAGGACCTAATCACGCTTACTATGAGTTGTATAACCACCACTATAACCACAATCATTGTCAATGGCAAGCCTACTGATTTTTTTGAACCATCAAGAGGCATCCGTCAAGGGGACCCGCTATCTCCTTACCTCTTCATCATCTGCATGCAATCGCTAACACGATGCATTGACCACCAAATGTATATCTTGAACTGGAAACCTGTTAAAATAAGTCACAATGGGCCAACCATATCCCACCTCCTTTTTGCGGATGACCTAATCCTATTTGCTGAGGCTGATAACTCTAGCACAACCTCTATCATTAACATATTCAACTTTATTGCCCACCAATCCGGCCAAAGAATTAATTCTTAAAAATCAAAAATTATTTTTCATCTAATGTACCACCTACAGAACAAGCAACGCTGGCTACAACACTAAACATTAAGATGAAAATAAATGTAGGTAAGTATCTGGGTTTCCCAATCACTAACATACAACCAAAAATCTCTGATTACCAATTCATTTTGGACAGGATGGGTACTAGACTTAAAGGTTGGAAAGCCAATCTACTGAGCTTATCTGGCAAAGTAACCCTTATACAATCGACCCTCTCAACAATACCTACACACTCCATGCAAATAAACCTTCTACCAGCTAAGATTAGAAACAATATTGATCGCATACAACGCAACTTTCTATGGGGGTCAACAACGGAAAAACGGAAAGTTCATCACATCAATTGGAATACAGTAGCTTCCCCTAAAAGAGAAGGTGGACTGGGATTTTATAAAGCAACAGGAAAGAATATTGCACTCCTTCCTAACCTACTATGGAGATCACACAAACCCTGACATCCTTTGGGCAAAAATTCTTAAAGCAAAATATAGCAACACCCAAAGAAGAAATCACACGGTTTTCAAAAATAATGACTCCTACATCTGGAAAAGTGCTGCCAAAACATACTCTTTCTTCTCCAAAGGCATAGCCTTGAACAGTGGAAGCGGGACAAAAGTACGACTTTGGGAAGATAGGTGGGTTACAGGTAGCCACGCACTACAGAAATTAATCGAGGGACCACTCAACGAAGAAGATTCTGCTAAAACAGTTAACATTATCATTACTAATAATAACTTGAATCGACACGCACTAACATATGACCTACCGAATACGATCTCTGACATCATACAACAAACTTACATCCCCTTCTCTAAACACCTAAATGACTCCTTCTTCTGGAAAGAAAAATAGGATGGGAACTTCACAACAAAATCAGCTTACAATCTCTTCACTAGACTAACAGGGACTACCCGACAACAGGAACCTTTTCTCCATATCTGGTTATGGAAACCACACTGCCATAACAAACTAAAAGTCTTCCTTTGGCTGCTACTACACCAACGACTACCAACTGCGGTTGTTCTATACCAAAGAAACATAATAGAAAATAATTCTTGCAAACACTGTGGTACAGAGGAAAATACATACCACCTCCTCTTTCAATGTCCTATCAACAGCAACATATGGGGACAACTAAACATCAGTCCACTAACACAATCAAACCATCTTGACTGGATAAAAGAAAATTGTACCTCAGATGCGAGCATTTTACTACCAAATAATTTTTCCATACCTTTGGCAATAATAACCCCTATTATCCTTTGGCATATTTGGCTAAATCGCAACCACAACCTCTTCAATAATGACTCCCACCACATTGATACCAGGAAAATAATTATGTACGCAATGGAATTTCTCTGTCTCACAAATCAGAATTTCAAACACCCAATAATGACCAAAACACTGATAAAATGGGACCCCCACCACCACTACCACCACCACACAACATATATAAATTCAATATAGATGGTGCACACCAAAAAAACTCCGATAAAGGAGGAGCAGGCGGAATCATCAGAGATTCTGAAGGTCAATGGATTAATGGATTCTCTTACCATACAATGACATCATCACCCATCCAAGCTGAAGTCATCGCCCTACTGAAAGGATTGGAACTTGCGTTCACAAAAAATTGAATGCCGCTTATAGCAGAAACAGATTGCCAGGTATTACTACAACTCCTACATTACACTTCTCACACTGACGCTAATGTTAATGTTCTTCATGATTGCAAGTTCCTGTTAAAAGCACTGGATCAACCGGAAGTTAGGCATGTCTACCGTGAAGGGAATCAAGTGGCGCACACACTAGTCGAAGTTTGGGAGCAGCTGTAACTCACATACTAATGCCGAGTGTGGCGAGCACTTTTGGAGTGAACCACCTTTATTTGCTTTATCTACTTTCTGTAAAGACAAACTAGGGACTGTTTCTATAAGATTAGTCCGGCACTATAATAACTCTCTTTAGTTTTAATGCTTAATAATAATCAGCGCCCCCAGGCACCTTTATCAACAAAAAAAAAAGTCTTACAGGTCTAAAGTTAATTCTAAAATGGTTAAATTTTAAAACATTACAAATTATGACTACTCCTTAAATAGCTTCCGAAATATGGCTATTTGTGCACTCGCTTCTGGAAATGGCCAACCCAAAAGCTGCCGAAGAGGGTCTAAACTCTAAACCCTCTCGCAGGAGCGCAAGCGCGGAGAGCACTGAGCCATGAACGTCGACGGCATCGTAAGAGATGAAGCAAACCTCGCCGGAAAAGCTGAGGAGAAAGAGTACTCATACGAGGAGGAAGAGGAAGAGAGGATGGTTGAAGAGTTAGGAATGTACAGAGGGAAGGTGAGATTAGTGAACAGTGAAGAGCCAGCAGAGGAGACTATGTTGCTTTGGGGAATTCAACAGCCCACGTTTTCGAAGCCCAATGCCTTCGCCCGTCAAACTTCTCTCCAGCTCCCTATTGACGCCTGTGGCCGCTCTCTCTCCATTCTTCAGTCCCCTTCTAACCTGGTTTGTGCACTCCCTCTGTCCCAAATTACGTGATTCACTTTCCTTTTTTTTCTGTTCCGAAAAACAATGTACCTTTTTATACGTAGAAACAAGTTAACTTTAAATTTTCCATGATTTATAGCTCCACCATTATTTATGGCTTGTTTTAGATAGTTTTTCCTTTCTTTCTTAATGGATTACTCATGATTTAACTCGCTTAAGGTCAAAATGAGTACTTTTTCCATATGTTTTTTTTTGGGGGTGGGGGGTGGGGGAGGGTTCTTTTTAGTAATTTCTTTAATGACCAAGTGAAGATAAAGTAAGTTTTTTTCTTTTCTTTATGGAGAGAAATTGATGAAATTGTAGGGAGAAACTTTTTCTATGCTTACAAAGTTGTAAATGGGTTACTTAGGATTAGTAGATTATGGGGGGTTTTGAGTTAATATTTGGTTGTTTTGGGTATATAATCAGCCACTTAGACTGAATTCCCAAATCCACATCGACTTATCAATTGGCAAGTTTTTATGGACTTCATGAAGATGAGTGAAACGAGTGAGCCAGATAAACATGGATTTTGTCATTCTTAGAATGAGCTAAGTCTGAAGAGTTAATACCCGAGAAGCAAATTACCACATGAAAGTTAGCATAATTATCAAGTTGTATGGTTTTTAACAGGCATAGGATCTTATGAGTAGTAACCTATGTTGCGTGGACTCTCCAAAATGTAGCCGCACCTGTGTCGGATCCTTCAAAAATGCACTACTTTTGGAGGATCCGACACGTATCCGGCCACATTTTCGGAGAGTCCGAGCAACATAGGTAGTAACTAGTATCTAAATTTAGCATTCAAGTTTAAGCGCAGGAAAGTCAGTTAGAGCAAACTGCCAACTACCCAATGACAAATAGCCATGATCTGACCATCGAGAAACTTGTGTAAGTTTAGGGCATGATCTTTTTTCAAGATTCTATGCGTGACTATCACAACTAGAAAGTTTTCAAGAAGTAAGCTTAGGAACTCAGAGGAGTATCGTCTCCTGCTCAACAGTACTTTGAGTCCGTGCCCAAAATGGGCTCTAAAATGAATTGTGCTCCACTAATGGGTTCTTCTCTCTCTTTTTTTTTTTGCCCATTTATGGGCAGTTCACCTATAAAAATGCAACATGTAGATTTAAAAGTAGATTGCATGCTTCTTACGCTGGTTAGATATGTGACCTACTGCTAAATAGTGCCTACTATAAGCTAAATTTTTGACCGAAATGGGTATAACTATTGGGCTATAGGTTAGATGTTTTATATGTGAACTGCCCATAAATGGAAAAAAGAAAAAAAAGAACCCATTGGTGGAGTGCAGCTCATTCCATAGCCCTTTTTTTGAGAATGGTAACATGTAATTGTCGTAGCCAAAAAGTTCATAGCCCATTTCTGGCGCAGTATGATACTCATTTGGGAATCATTGTAGGTTAATTCTACTGTTATGATCCATCTAGTTCAGCCTACTCTTAATTTTAAGCCAACACTGTTAGCGTTATCTTTTCCTTGTCATTGCCTTTGAACGTCATTGTCTTATATGTATGTATTCTTCCCATGTGCTTTCCTTACACAGGACAAAGGAGATACTGGTATTATTGTTAATTGCTAATGGATCAAATCCTCATTACTTCAAATAACCTGCACTCCCCTTTTCCCACTTGTCTGACTTGTACTTCTTGCTACCATGGACCTCTCGGACAGAATTAGGGCAAGATCAGAATCAGTAGCTCGAGATGTTTTATACACAGTAGATCACACCTACTGTATAGTGATAAAAAATAACACCTAGTCCTAGTGTATATGAACTTTAGCTGCATATTCTGCTTTTACTCTTGAAAATTATGATGACTTGGCTAAAGTTTGTGTCAGTTAGACACTTGGAATAGTAACTTATGAGATGACTAATAAGCTTTGGCAATGACATGACCCAGAGGCAATTTAGGTTAGCTGCTGTTAGTTTTCTGGAAAAAGTTTGTTTTTATCTGCTGAAAGTTGAAATGCTTGTGAAACAATGTGATCTCCTAGCACTGGTAAAGCATTGACATTATTTCGGTTGCTCTCTCTCTCTCTCTCTCTCTCTCTCTCTACATCAAATTTCTAACGACCAAGCTGTATTTTGTATTTCAGGGTACTCCTGGAGTAACTGGTTCTGTAATGTGGGATAGTGGAGTGGTCCTTGGGAAATTCTTGGAGCACGCTGTAGAATCAGGAAGAATTCATCTTCAAGGCAAGAAGGTCGTTGAGTTGGGCTCTGGCTGTGGATTAGTTGGGTAATGCTGTTTATATTTTATGACATTGATATCTGATTCGCATCCTCTCGACCCGAGGGTCTTTCGGGAACAGTCTCTCTACCTCCCCAGGGTAGGGGTAAGGTCTGCGTATACACTACCTTCTCATACTCCACTTGTGGGATTTCACGGGGTTTGTTGTTGATATCTGATTCGTCAAAATGACTTTCCAATCTTTACTGGTTTAAGCTAGTGGATGGCAGTCAAAGAGTTTGAAACAGTTGCACGTTCCAACAAAATAATGTTGGATTAGTTCCTATTGTAGTTTCTTGTCTCCGAAATGTGCATGAGAAACAAGGCATGGCATGTGCAAAAAGTAAAGTACTTGCTCACAAATTTATGTTGGTATCTAGTAGTGGAAATTAAATGTTTAAATCACTCACTTTACATGGCATAAGTATACTGTTGTTAAATGGTTCAATTCTCTTATTAAGTTTCTCATACAATGTTTCCAGCTGCATTGCAGCTCTTTTGGGTGGTCAAGTTATTCTCACTGACCTCCCGGATAGACTGAGGCTACTGAAGAAAAATGTAGAGGCTAATTTGTATGGAGATGTAAGAGGTTCTGCAACAGTGAATGAGCTCACATGGGGAGATGAGTTAGATCATGATATGAACGATCCTTTCCCAGATTATGGTAACAATCTGAGATGGTCTCATTCCCTATAGCAGTTTCTTCACAATACATAATCAAATACCATATTCTTATAACTGAGGTTGTTTAGTTGCCCTTCGCAGTGTTGTCATACATTGCTTTATATTGTTGTTTTCTTTTCTTTTTTTCTTTGGGGAGGAGGTGAATTAGACTCAATTACTCCATATACTATTTAACTGTCTAACCACTGAAGTTTTAGTTTTAGTTTTCCAGAATTCTCGTCAATTATCCGTATTTTATTTTATTTTTAGATTAGAAGCCTTATAGAATGAAGGTTTGATAAAACTTGAAATCTTGCTGTGTATAAGACTGGCTACTATTAAGTTGAGACATATGTTGGCTTTAGGCTTCTAATGTATTAGCTTCACTAATTACTGGGTAGAGAGGTCAGCCAGCTCACATCATCCATGAAAAGAGCAATCTTGAAAGGCGAAATGGGTAACATCCCCCCTTTTAAAATCAATATATGGAAAATTCAATCTTCAATATAGAGATATATGTAAATTGGCTACTTTTATTTTATTTTTTCCTTTTAAATAAAAAAATAAATAATAAGGATGTGAAGTGGCTGCATGACAGCTGCAAATGAATCAGTTTGTTTTGACCTTTACTCCTGCTCTTGAGAAGCTCTCTTACAAGGTCTGACCAGAATCAAAACCTCATTTGAAAAGTTGCAGTGGGCATTATATGGGTTGTTATGCTATCAGCTTTAGAATTGTCTGAGTTAGCAAGTAGGTGTATATAGGTTGTTCGTGCTATCAGTTTTAGACCAGTCCAACATTGCTACTGAGCATATATGGGTTGTTGATGCTCTAATTTTTTTTTTTTTTTTTTTGTTGAGAATTTGTTGATGCTTTAATTATTAAGACTCGTCCGTAAAGTTACTTAGGTCAAATTTTGCCTATTTATGAAACAATGTTGCCACCTAATCTTGCAAAGGAAATGGATGTTTTTACCTACAGCCTTGCATCCTCTCACAGCTCCCTCTACCCATAGCAAAACATGGGACACCACCTCAATGTTTTCTACGTTGACATGCCAAAAGATTTTCTAGGGACCCTCAGGGTTTGGTTCAGATGTAAGACTGTAGCGTATGTTGTGTGGGTTGAGCAGACGAGTTTGAATCCTGTCAAGGATAAAAGTCTGTATTTAAGTGGAGAAGGATAGAGGGACTGATCCATTATCCATTTAGTTTCGAACTGCGAGCCAGCTAGCCCTAGGGGATTTCTCTGTTACTTAAAAAAATCACATACTCAGCTTGATAGCTCGCATTCCATCCCCTTTCTCTTCTTTCATGTTCCAAAGGCCAGGTAGATGGTCTCTGGTCACTTGTCCAGTTTGCATATCCTTGATTTTAGTTTACTGTTTCATGTTCTGAATATATTTGTATTTCAGTACTTGGATCAGATGTAATTTATAGTGAGGGAGCTGTCATGGATTTGTTAGCAACACTTCTCGACCTCTCTGGTACTCAGACAACAGTTATTTTAGCTGGAGAACTCCGGAACGGTATAGACTCTGGATATTACTAAATCTAAGATGGTCTGGAGATAGATATATATCATGTGATTTTCTTGTGGCAGATGCTATCCTTGAGTACTTCTTACAAGCTGCTGCAGAGGATTTCACTATTGGCCGTGTAGATCAAAACCAGTGGCATCCAGATTGTTGCAGTCCTCGAGTGGTAATATATGTTTTGGTTAAGAAGTAGAGAAAAGAAAAGTAAGAATCAAGGCTGACAAAGAAATGGCACGAGCCATTATAACATTGGGGAGACATTCACGAAATGGAACCAACAATATACCTGTGCTTCACATATGATCTGCTAAAGTGTTCTACTGGCTTTCTTTCTATGTAATCCAGTTGTATCATTGAGTAGATAAACCAATGACCTAATTGCTTTTCCTCATTGACGATTTTAGTGATTTTCAGTCATGTAAATGTGATTTCCGTCTGTTAAATAGTGGGGCTTGTTATGCAAAGGTCTATGCATTTGGCTTTGGTCCATTCTCTTGTTAATGGTTGAATCATTTGAAGGTTGTGCTTGGAAATTATTAATATCTCTTATTTGGTATATGTGGCTAAGTAGAGGGGCATGCTAGCCAGCTGAGATTTCACTTTGCCCTTGTATTTTCTTTTTCTTGGTTCTGTTTTCTTACTTTCTTTTGGGATCAACAGTGTTTTGTGGTTATTTCTTCATGTAGATTAGATTTGCCGAGATGGAAATACTCAAAAAACATCTTAATTGGCATAGCTAGAAAAAAATAGAGTTGTACTAAACAAAGAAATAGTTTACCGGTTCAAATAAAAGTATTGGGGCTATTTATTTGTACTCATTTGAATAGCTGCCAGCTAAAGGAATTTTTTAATCTTTCATGCTTCTATGTCCAACAAAAAGTTAACCATGGAATTTTTGATTGTTAGCATGATAAGGATGCTCCATAATGTGGGGAGATAACAGTAATCTTACTGCCCGTTGGATGTTGCAGTTTCCACTAATCAATTTTTATTGTTTCATTTTATTAATACTTCATCTTGTATTATCATTTTAGGATGTCATTTAAATCCTAAGATGATATTTTACTCATGATTGTATCAGGTTAGAAGCCATTCATGTACCCTGCCTGGTGGGGATTGATTTTTTTAAAAGAATAAGTATATTGTTGGAACCAAAAAATTATGCTATTGTGCAATTCTTAAAGTTAAGAGCATAGTTAGATACATGTCAACCAAAAAAAAAAAAACTTTACCTCTCTTTCAACTGGTATAGCATATTTGGCCAAGCTCCTCCAAAGTCAAAATCACTTTTTTTTTCTTTCAAAAAAGTATTTTTTTTTCAAAGTTGAAGTGTTTGGCCAAATTTTTAGAAGAAAAAAAAGTACTTTTGAGTAGAAGTAGAAGGAATTGTTTGGCCAAGCTTTTTTTTGGCTCAAAAAGTGCTTTTTTGAGTGGCTAAAAGTGCTTTTTTCAAAGATTGAGGTGTTTGGCCAAGCTAGGAAAAAAATGCTTTTGAGTAGAAGCAGAAGCAGAAAAAAGTAGTTTCTCTCAAAAATACTTTTCTGAGAAATACTTTTGAGAAAAATACACTTAGAAGTAGTTTTTAAAAGCTTGGCCAAATACTAATTACTGGTCAAAGGGCTTTTCAAATTAATTAGCCAAACACAAACTGTTTATCACCAAAAGTACTTTTTTGAAAAGTACTTCTGAGAAAACACTTTTCAAAATAAGTTGATTTTAGAAGTTTGGCCAAACAGGCTATAAGCACTTTTTAAGATCTTTGCCAGACACTAATTGCTGCTCAGAAGTGTTTTTCAAATTACTTAACCAAATACAAACCGTTTTTCATCAAAAGTACTTTTGAGAAAAGTATTCAAAATAAGTTGATTTTAAAAACTTGGCCAAACAAGCTACTAAGCACTTTTCATTTGTTTGACTCAAGGCTGGCTCTGATGTTATAAGAGGTAAGGCTTATGCCTTAGGCCTCCACATTTAGGGAGGGGCATTTTTAAAAACTAATAGGTTTATAGAAAAATAATAGTTAGTATATTTAATACAAAAGTAGAGTTCCTAATATAAAAAGGAAAGAAAGCTCTTTATATATTTATAAATAAAGTAATAATTTGACTTACTTAAAAATGCGTTTTCCAACATTTCAATTTTTTACTTTTTATTCCTTCATTAGATAACGTGTAAAAATTTTACTCCCCCTTTCTTAATTTGTTCAAGTCAATCTTTCTTTTCCCAGTCTCTTCATATTTCAAAAACCTCTAAATATTTTTTATCTTTCTCTTTATTATTCTTACTCACATTCTTTCTCCAAGATTTTATTAGTTTAAGTGTTCAACAATACTTTTAAGCTTCCAATAGTTCTATACTTCTCAATAACAACATACTCAGTATTATCCCATAGCGTGAGTCTGGAGAGGGTAGTGTGTAAGCAGACCTTACCCCTACCTTGTGAGGAAGTTCTATACTTCTATTGCTCTATAATATCTTATCTAAAATCAACAATATCTCAAGAAAGACTAAATGAGTTGTCTATAATATCAATTGAAAAAGAATTATTAGAAAAACTCGATTATAAAAAAGATTATTAACAACTTTATATCTCAAAAAGCTAGAAGATTAGATTTCAAATAAAGATATATCTTTAACTTTCTTGAAATGCATGCCTCATATTAAATTTTGGCCTCAGGCCCGCATGTGCTTGAGCCGCCCCTGATTTGACTTCATGGATCTTAGAAAATGCTCCACATCACCAAGCATGTTTACCAGGTTGTGTAAGTTTTGATGCTCCACTGCTAAGAAATTACTGGTCGTGATAGTAGAGAATTCTCGGGAGTGAGCACATTGAGTGCCCATTTGGCCAAGCTGCCAAAAACTGTTTATTTTGAAAAGTACTTTTTTTAGAAGTGCTTTATCCAAAAGTACTTTTGAAAAAAAAATTGTGTTTGGCCAAATCATTTAAGAAGTACTTTTTGCAACATTTGGTAAACAAATTGTGTTTGGCCAATCTTTCTAAAAAGTACTTTTGAGTGTCAAATTACCAAAAAGGATAGTATCAAGGTCTTATAATTCTTTTAAAAAAATGAACTCAAATATTTATCGTAAGAGACTTTTATTATTTTTTATTTAATTTAACTAAAATATAAAACATAAGTGAACAAACATATTAAAGATTTAAATCAATTTTACATATATATATATATATATATATATATATATAGTTATACCAAAACATATAATATGTATAATTTCTTATTGTTTACATGATGATCTAAATAATCAAATACATCATTCAGTATGAATTAGAAGTCTATTCCACAAAATTACTATATATTGATAATCCACCATGAAATAATAAGCAAAGTCACTCGCACACGATAACATTTCTCAACAATTTCATCTCTAATTCTATCACACAGCGCCTCCATATTAGTAAAAGACTTGCCTTGCATTTCTAAAGGAATATCTAAAGGCCTATCTCCTTCCTCAATCTCTGTAGTAATGTCTTCATTAGCATAATAGTTGAATTCCTTATCGGTAGAAGAATGTCATCGGATGAAATTTCGTATAGCTTATAGTTGTAACAAGATGATTCTGAGTATCAAACTTGAAAGATGGCATTGAGCGTAAAATAGAAATAATTTTAAATATATAAAAATGTTAAGAAACTTGGAATATCTTCATTATGTCATTTATGACTTGCACGCAAAATTTGAAGTCATTCCGGATTGATTTGATACGTTTCGGCACAAGATATACAATTTGAAAATTTAAAAATTTATAAGTTTGATTCGAGGAGCAATTCATTATTTTGATGTTGTTTTACATGTTTTGAGTCTTCGACTAAGTTCGTATTATATTTTGGGACGTGTTGGTATATTTGGTTAAGGTCCCGAGGGCCTAGGGTAGATTCTGGATGGTTAATAGATCAATTTTGGACTTAAGGAAAAGCCGGAAAATTTCTGCTGCTAGTGCAATCACTTCTGCGGAAGCTTGGTCGCAGAAGCAAGGAAGTGGATCACAGAAGCGATTGGAAGTGAACTGGGCAGAGGCCGCAGGTGCAAAGTTATTCCCGCACCTGCGTGATCGTAGATGCGATTCCTGGAGCGCAGAAGCTGATGGGGGCTGTTGGGCATGACTTCGCAGAAGCGTGGATTTCGCCGCAGAAGCGATCAAGCTGATCGCAGAAGCGGAAAGTCATCTGGGCAGAGGTGTTCTTTTAAAAGCGAGATTTGGCTCATTTTCATCTTATTTTCTTCCATGAGAGCCAACCTTGGAGCAATTTTGGAGTGTCATCTTCATCATCTATTATGGGGTAAGTGATTTCTTCTCATTGTGAGTTAAATACATGAATTATACATGGATTGGAATATGAAAATTAGTAGAAATTTGGGATTTTGGTAGAAAACCTAAAATTTGATGTTTTGTATTTTTGACCACGAAATTGGACATGGAATTGGGAATAAATTATATATTTGAGTTCGTAGTATTATGAGTATAGTTTATCTTCAGAAATTTTTCGAAATCTGGGCATGTGAGCCCAAGGGTTGATTTTATTGACTTTTCGAGCGAAGTTGGGAATTGTTATGAATTGATTTATTGTGAGTATTAGAGTATATTTTTATTGGTTTGCATATTGTTTGACTAGTTTTGGAGCGACGGGCGTCGGTTGAGGTGCTAGAGTAATAATTAAGGGAAATTATGATTTCAAAAGTAATAAAATGAGTAATTAAGTTGATCAATCATCGTTGGCTTGCCTGACAACGGCGTTAGGCGCCATCGTGACCTATAGTGAATTTTGGGTCGTGACAATGCATGCCATAGACTCTGTTTGTCATGGACTTTATTCTATTTGGAGCATTAGCAACTGAAACATTTAACTTTGGGTCAGCAAACGTGCCTGGTAATATTTTGCAAATGAATTATCATTTGAACTTCATGTTCATATTTTCTTATATGAGGATCTATGTACTCATAATAATTCGTTCCATGTATTACTTTTTCGGCTGTCCCACTTTCTCCCTCTAATGTTGGGATCACCAACACAAATCCCCAACCTTCTCTGGGGACCCATCTTTGTACATTATGGTGGAACAATTAAATCATATAGCATATCCATATTTCTAGATGGAAATTATTTGGCTCCTGACCTGAA
Source organism: Nicotiana attenuata (assembly GCF_001879085.1). Classification (NCBI taxonomy): domain Eukaryota; kingdom Viridiplantae; phylum Streptophyta; class Magnoliopsida; order Solanales; family Solanaceae; genus Nicotiana; species Nicotiana attenuata. The sequence continues at coordinate 118,198 of NW_017673676.1, forward strand.
CCAATTGTGATAGAGAGAATTTATCATAACTTATTGGCTAGATGCGTACAATTGTTGTTGTATATTAAATAATATATCTCATACCAAAATTCTTTTGTTCTCATAACCAATGGTTTAGATATAATTGGAGGCATACAATTTCTACTAAACCAACTTGGATTTAAACCAGCATTATCATCACAAATTTACATTCTGGAACTGTACTCTAATAGTTTGAGCAAGCAACCTTGCAAAAGTCAAATTGCAAGTTGATAACCTAACGCACATGTGACCATACAGTAGATGCATCTATTAAAATCATATAATAGTAAATGGTCCACATGGCAGGTGACTGGGCCCATATGTATATCACCTTTTATTCATTCCAGAATTAAGGGATTCAATCCCAACCTTAACTGGTATATCATGAGAATAAGCAGCACATGAGAATTCTTGAAGTATCTCCATTTCTTCAATATATGCCAATGTGAATTCTCAATTAATTTTTGCATCATAATTGAACCGGAATGGCCAACCGGTCATGCCAACTAATATTTGTTTCAGTAAACCTCTAGTTTACTTGTGGCATATGATTCCATCATCATGCTTATACTTGTGTAGTACAAATAGAAGAAAAATCGGCTAACTTTTTATATTTACCCGGTTGATTATAGTAATACGAAGATATTCAATCTTCCTTTCATTTATAGTCTCAAATGCCAACCACTTTGGCTTATATATTTGAAACTCAAAAAGTTTCTTTTGAGACTTACCACAATATTAATGTCATGAACAATTTTATTCATCCGGGTAGTAACAAATTAATTTTTTCGAAGCTCTTAATTGATTTTGTACTACAAGATTTTTTGTCACACCATCCATATTGTGAATGTCTCATTCACGGAGAAAATCATATCATAATAATTGTCATGGTCAAAATCATCATAAGCAAAATTATTTCTTGCTTTAATTTTGCCTTTAATATAAGGCATGGCAAAATATTGTTTGACGTACCGCACGTACGCGACCAATGACGTATTCATGTAACTAAATTGTAATATTCGTTATCATTATTTCTCTCAAACCCTCCTTAGAGGTGAGCTGTGGTATTTATCCAACCATATATAAGCACATTATTATGTATAATCTTTATTACATATATATTTTCATATTCACTTTCAGGAATGAGTCTGCATTTATAATGCTTATCACAAGTCACATTTTCAAGGAATTGACTATAATCATGTGAGCGTATCTCATATTAACAGACCACGTTAATACATATTTTCTTCACCTTTGAAGGATTACTTTAAGAACCTTTATTGTTTTCCTTTTTACAATTACCATAATGATGATTATCATTATTTTGATCTTTGGCACGTCCACGTTCATTGGTCAAACACTTATCTTCATTTAGTCTTATTATGTACTGTCACCCCATTCGCTTCACTGAATGGAGCAAATCAAGTGGGACAAGTTTCATGCTTTTTCATGAAAAATTTATTATTTTTCTTTAGTCATCATTATATCATCAATATGGTGCATTGGGACTCAAACCCAATAGTTGTCTTACCCATATAAAGGTATGTTAGGCCATAATGAGTTGGGGCTCAAATCCAACTCTTATCATTATAGTGCACTAGGACTTAAACCCGATGTCTTATCCTCATGATGCACTGGGACCTGAACCTACCGTCTTACCCTCCATATATTGAATTATAGGCCAAAATGTCTAGGGACTCACCCTCAAGTCTTTAAAAATATTGCCACTTCATTATTATATGCATAACAACATCAATATTAAAATTATTGTTATGCATGACTGTAATAGTAGAGTAAAGACAATCAAACATTAAAAATAGAAAAAAAAATAAAAAATTGTCTCCAGCAAGTCCTCGTTGACACTAAAATGTGTATTCTCTGTAGAACCACAAGTTGAACCATCCACGACACTACAATTGATATTCGTCGCCTTCAAATTTTTATTCTTAATATTATATGTTGGGTTTTTAAGTTTTAAGGTATTTAATTAATATATTAAATACTTAAAAGAGGGTGAATGAGAAATGGAGGGAAATGAAATTTTTGAGTGAAATTTTAAGTTCCCCCTCCCTTGGCAAATGGGCATTGTCCCATATTGGAAGAGGAAGAGGTTTTTTATGGGTATATAAGCAATTGCTCTTCTTCTAGCTCTTAAAGAGTTGAGAAGAAGGCAAGCCTCGCGCCGTCGTCGTCGTCGCTCGGCTCGGCTTCGGCTACGGCTACGGCTTCGGCTTCGGCTTCGGCTTCGGCTTCGGATTTGGTCAAATGATCGATTGATTAACTTTTTGGACCAAATTTATTTGTTAATAGTAAAATATTAACAGAAATGTTATTAAATATTTGTTTTAATAACAAAATATTAATATTAAATATTAATATTAAATCCAATCCGTTTTTCTGTTTTGGTAACAGAAAAGTAACTACCCTCTTCAATTTTCCCTCTTTATTTTCCCTCTTTATTATTTAGTAAATGGCCATTTATGTAATGGCATTTATGTTGTGGGCGTTTTGCATAAACAGCCATTCTGAAGAGACCCAACTTTGGCTATAAATACAACACTATTCTGCTCAGAATTTTAACTACAATTTTCTGAGTTTCCTCTCCTTCTTCTGCATACTTTTAGCATCAAAACAAAGCAAAAAGTAAGTGTGATTTGCTACCGAACTTTGTGTTCGCTGAATCACTGGGGTTTGAAGTACCACTACACCAGTGTGTAATTCGTTCTATCCTGGGAGGAAATAATCCATAACCTTGGGTACTAGGAGGGGATTAAATTCCTTAAGGAAACACTGTGAATTCAGTGGGCTCGAATTGGTTTTATGTCATTTCTGTTTATGTTCATTTCTGTTTATACTCATTTATATTTCCAGAATTATTTTACAAATACAGTGTAATAACAAGCTTAAGGAATTTAATAATTTATTTTCTGTATTTGTACTTACTGTTTCTGGAAGAGTAAAACCTTTGTGGTTTTGTACTCTATTAAAATCTACGTGATTTTAACGTTTGTGTCATTCTTTTACAGAAATGACTAATGAGAATGAGAACCAAGCGGTTCCAATGGTGACTGCCAATGCGTCAACAAGCCGAACGACACCGGCAGCATTGACACCGGCGGAGAAACCCGGAAAATTTTCCGGGATTGATTTCAAGCGCTGGCAGCAAAAGATGTTCTTCTATCTGACTACTCTAAGTCTCCAGAAGTTCATCAAGGAAGATGTTCCTGTGCTGTCCGATGAAACTCCAGAAACTGAACGCTTTCTCGTAATTGAGGCATGGAAGCATTCAGATTTTTTGTGCAAGAATTATATTTTAAGCGGGCTGGAGGATGATTTGTATAACGTCTACAGTGGCGTGGAAACGTCAAAGGAACTGTGGACTGCGCTTGAAAAGAAATACAAAACCGAAGATGCCGGGTTGAAAAAGTTTGTTGCTGCAAAGTTTTTGGACTACAAAATGGTAGATAGCAAGTCTGTTATTACCCAAGTCCAGGAATTGCAAGTGATTATTCACGATCTCCTTGCTGAAGGTATAACTCAATTTAATATTGATGTTGAAAGTAGTAATCTTAGTATTTTTACTAATAGAAATTTCATTGAAGGTCTTGTTATCAATGAAGCATTTCAAGTAACAGCGATGATTGAGAAGTTGCCTCCTTTGTGGAAGGACTTCAAAAACTACTTGAAACACAAACACAAGGAGATGTCCCTTGAAGATCTCATTGTTCGGTTGAGAATCGAAGAGGACAACAAAGCTGCGGAAAAGAGAGGCCGTTTTGAAATTCAACAATAATGGGAGCAAATATTGTTGAAGAGAACAAAAAGAGAAAGAAGGCTTCTGGACCGAAATACAACCCAAGCAAGAAGCGGTTCAGTGGAAACTGCTACAACTGTGGGAAAACTGGACACAAATCTACGGAGTGTCGTGCTCCGAAGAAAGACAAGAAAAGGGGTCAAGCAAACATGGCTGAAAAGCATGATGATGTTGATGATTTATGTGCCATGCTTTCCGAATGCAACTTGGTGGGCAATCCTAAAGAGTGGTGGATTGATTCTGGAGCCACTCGCCATGTTTGTGCTGTTAGAGAAGCTTTTGCTTCTTATGCTCCCGTTGGACCCGATGAGACGATTTCTATGGGAAATGCTTCAAAGGCGAAGATTGAAGGATATGGGAAAATATTTCTCAGAATGACTTCCGGCAAAGTGGTAACTTTGAACAACGTCCTTCATGATCCCGAGATTAGGAAGAATTTAGTCTCTACTGGACTTCTTGTTAAGAATGGGTTTAAATGTGTTTTTGTTTCCGATAAGGTTGTAATAAGTAAGAATAAGATGTTTGTAGGAAAAGGTTACCTCACTGAGGGCCTTTTCAAGCTGAATGTAATGGTTGTTGAAAATAATAATAAAATTTCAGCTTCGTCTTACTTACTTGAGTCAAATGAATTATGGCATGTACGTTTGGGTCATGTCAATTATAAAACCTTACGGAAAATGATTAATTTGGAAGTATTGCCCAAGTTTGAATGTGACAAATCAAAATGTCAAGTATGTGTGGAATCTAAGTATGTTAAACATCCTTATAAGTCGGTTGAAAGGAATTCAAATCCTTTAGACTTAATTCACACAGATATTTGTGACATGAAGTCAATACCATCTCGCGGTGGAAAAAAGTATTTCATAACTTTTATTGACGATAGTACTTGATATTGCTATGTTTACTTACTTAATAGTAAAGATGAAGCAATAGACGCATTCAAGCAATACAAAAATGAAGTTGAAACACAACTTAATAAGAAAATCAAAATGATAAGAAGTGATAGGGGTGGTGAATATGAATCTCCTTTTGAACAAATATGTTTAGAATATGGAATTATTCATCAAACAACGGCCCCTTACACACCCCAATCCAATGGGATTGCAGAAAGAAAGAATCGTTCATTAAAGGAGATGATGAACGCATTATTGATAAGTTCTGGTTTGCCACAGAACTTGTGGGGGGAAGCCATTTTTACGGCTAGCCGAATACTAAATCGAGTACCCCATAGCAAAACACAATCCATTCCATATGAAAAATGGAAAGGAAGGAAGCCCAACTTGAATTATTTTAAAGTGTGGGGGTGTTTGGCAAAAGTGCAAGTTCCTAAACCCAAAAGGGTAAAAATAGGACCGAAAAACGTTGATTGTGTTTTCATAGGATATGCAACTAATAGTAAAGCATATCGATTTCTGGTTCATAAATCGGAAAATCCCGACATTCATAATAATACGGTTATAGAATCAGATAATGCTGAGTTCTTTGAAAATATATATCCGTATAAAAAGGAATGTGAGTCGATTAGTGAAGGATCTAAACGACCTCGGGAAGAAACAAAAGAAAGTACACTTAACCAGGAGGATCCAAGACGTAGTAAACGTCAAAGAACGTCTACTTCATTTGGACCAGATTTTGTGACTTTCTTATTGGAAAATGAGCCTCAAACATTTAAAGAAGCTATGTCTTCTTCGGAATCATTGTTATGGAAAGAGGCGGTCAATAGTGAAATAGAATCCATACTAAACAACCATACATGGGAATTGGTTGATCTTCCTCCTGGAAATAAACCGTTGGGTTCTAAATGGATCTTTAAGAGGAAAATGAAAGATGATGGCACTATTGACAAGTATAAGGCAATACTTGTGGTCAAAGGGTATAGACAACGAGAAGGTCTTGACTATCTTGATACATACTCTCCGGTTACAAGAATTACGTCCATACGAACGTTAGTAGCATTAGCTGCAGTTTATAGTCTTCAAATTCATCAAATGGATGTTAAGACGGCCTTCTTAAATGGAGAGTTGGAGGAAGAAATTTACATGGAACAACCTGAAGGGTTTGTGGTTCCAGGTAAAGAAAAGAAGGTCTGTAGACTTGTTAAGTCCCTTTACGGATTAAAACAAGCACCCAAACAATGGCATGCTAAATTTGACCAAACAATGTTGTCAAATGGATTTAAGATAAATGAATGTGATAAATGTATGTACATTAAAAATGTTCCAAATCACATAGTCATTGTTTGCTTATATGTGGATGATATGCTCATAATGAGTAATGACATTGCCAACATAAATGCTACTAAGCGTATGCTAACTAGGAAGTTTGATATGAAAGACTTGGGAGTTGTTGATTTAATTCTGGGAATTAAGATCCATAAGACTTCTCAAGGTTTGGCATTGTCACAATCTCATTATATTAAGACAGTACTTGAAAAATTCAAGCACTTGGGCTTTAAAGTTGCAAAGACTCCAATTGACGTGAATCTTGCATTAGCAAAGAACAAAGGCCAAAGCATATCACAATTGGACTATGCTCGTGTGTTGGGTTGCTTAATATACAT
>NW_017673677.1:0-28887 GCF_001879085.1 Nicotiana attenuata
CTTAGAATGGCTATATAATTTTCCCTCATTTCGGATTAAAAGACTTAGTGACAGTTTAATTATGCCTTAGCATGTGTTTTTTGCACCCGTAGGTTTTTTCGGAGGTTAGATATGTCGGAACCTTATTAATGATTTGTTTATGTAAACATAATCGAATACCTCTTGAGGTATCTCCGAAGGCCGATGTTATCGAAGTCCTTGGATATTTTGAGGGCCGAATTTATCGAGGCCTTCAAATTTTTCTAGGGCTGAATTTATCGAAGCCCTTCATATTTTGCTTTTGCCGAGGGCAGCCTGATTTAACCGGTTTCTCAATGTTTGAAGGCCTTTAATTATAGCAAAAGTCGAACGTCTCCGAGCCGCATTATTTTGGTCGTAGCCTTCATATGATCGTAGTCTTTAGTATGGCCGTAGCCTTCAGATATATCACTTGGGTTTGTTTCCAGATAACTTCCCTAACTTGTTCGAAAAGCTAGTCCCCGAGCACATTGTCCTTGGCCTTTGTTTCGAGGGGGTGCCTCTTTGAGGTCTTATAAGTCCGAATTTTTGATGACTCGGATGTATTGATTATCGATGATAGTCCCTGGGTATTCGGGGTGTTTTTGTGCTTTGCCTTTTGAGCCGTTTCCCGTAGGATTATGAGTGTAGAGTTCGGGTAATAGTAGACTTCTTTGAGACACAAAGTGTTTTTGATATTAACAGAATTGATACATGCGTACATGATTTGCTGTCGGGGCTTGACTACTATTTGGACACGGTTCATCTGACCGTTTGGCCCATTACAAAGTTTTCCTATCGAGGTTCTCTTAGGCATGAAGTATTTTCCTTGAAAATATAACCTCCGAGGGTGATGCCCCCCCAGTATTCGAGGTTGATTAAAAAGAAACCTTGGATATTGTTGAGTTTTCCTTAGGCAGCACATAGTTGTTGCATCGTTAAAAACCTTGCCGGTAAAACCCATTTGGGACAAAACCCGAGCTAAGGGAAAAAGAGTGCAACGTCTGCTTTAAAACCTAAGGCCTTCGTGTAAAAAGGGTGTCTTCGAGATCATGCGCCTTTGAGAGCTTCCATCGTGCTGAGCTTGCAAGATCCTTTACCAACGACTCCGAGGGCTCAATGCGGCCTTATCTTGGCATATGCGATCGTGATATCTTCGAAAGCCTCAGCTTGGTCGGGGATGATTCTGATGCCCCAATCTGACACCATGAAGCCAAGAAACTTACCTGTGCTAACTCGGAAGGCATGTTTCTCTGGGTTGAGCTTCGTGTCGCATCGCCCCTAAACGTTGACTGTTTCCTGCAAATGAATTGAAATGGTCCTCTACGCACAGGGACTTAACCAATCATATCATCAATATATGCTTTCATTATTTTACCTATTTATTCTTCGAGCGGAATCCCTGTCATATTTAAACGGGACCAAGCAAGGCAATCCATATTATCAATAAGAAACTAAATGAGTTTTCTCCCGAGTTCGGGGGTTAATCCCGTTCCCAGGTGTACCTTTCTCTTGAGCGGTTGACTTGGTAGCATCGGGCTTCTCGGGAACAATGAAGGTTCGAGGATCTGGGGAGTTCCCTTTTTTTCCTTCGATTACCTGTTATTCTACTTCCGTCGAGGCTTGGAGCTGTGATTGATACTTAGCCACCTGCTTACCTTCGGAGCTTGACTTCTCTGAGGTCAGGGGTTCCGATATCGGCACCACTTACTCGATTGAAAACATCTCTTTTGCAGCGTGTTGTTCTCCATGGGCTATTTTCACTCCTTCCTCTGTTGGGAATTTCATCATCTGATGGAGAGTCGAAGGCACTGCCCTAATGTTGTGAATCCATGGTCTCCCGAGGAGTGCGTTATACCTCATGTCACCTTTGATGACATGGAACCTGGTGTTTTGTATGGTCCCGGCTATGTTTACTGGCAAGATAATTTCTCGCTTTGTTGTTTCGCTTGCCATGTTGAAGCCATTCAACACCCGGGACGCAGGTACAACCTGATCTTATAGGCCGAGTTGTTTCACGACCCTCGATCTGATTGTGTTCACTGAGCTACCTGGATCCACTAAAACACGTTTTACTTGAACTTTATTTAAAAGGATAGAGATTATCAAGGCGTCGTTGTGAGGCTGGGATACGTCCTCAGCTTCCTCGTCACAGAATGATAGGGCGTCCTCGGGCACATAGCTCCGAGTCCGTTTCTCTTTTGTGATTGATTCTTTAGTGCGCTTGAATATAGTTCTTTGAGGGACATCGACTCCGCCAATGATCATGTGGATTACATGCTGTGGTTCTTCTTGCTCATTTTTCTTTGCGTCTCTCTCCCAGAAGTGATTCTTAGCCCCGATCACTTAGAAATTCTCGAAGCTGACTGATCGGAGCCAACCCTGTACTACTATAAAGTAGCAAGAGAGGTCAAAGCAGCTTTTACCCGATAAGGTCGGGATCGATTTCCACAGGGAGCTAGAAATTGGAATTGAGTTTCTATCTAAGTTAGAATTGCGTAATTGTTCCTAATTACACTTCTATACATTTTTGGTTTTTGATTTAACTTCTAAATTTATACTACCAATATGCTAAATTGAGCTACGTTAAGCTAAGAGAAGACTATTTAAGATGTTCAAATTAGTTAAAAGGCACTAGGGGAGTGACTTTCACCTAGGTGGATAATTAACGGGTTTTTTGTGTCTAAGGCTAGGTTGTCATATTTGGGGATTATGATATATCCATTGCACGATTCTACTCACTCTATACCTCTCGGTAGTTCGAGTGATTTTTCCCTAATTGACTTTCTCAAGATCAATTGGGTATGATCATTTGTGCAAGCAATTGAGGTTCAAGTCGGGTATTACGATATCTCGGTTTAACCCATTAATTGGGGCTATCAATTCTCTTGAGTACGCCCCAATTCCCCGTTGGACTAATTTTAGAGACTTAAGCTCTCTTTCTCAAGAAGAGCCAAAATCAACAAAGCATAAACTAGTATTTGCAACCACAAATTCAACAATAAAACCATAAATTTGTCCAAATATCAAACACCCATAGACATTCAAACCTTAAAACACAAGACCCATCAATTACCCACACTAGGGTTGGGCCACAACCCTAGCTGATGGGTCTAGCTACTCATGTTAATAGAGAAAACAAAGAAATAGATGAAGATAAACCCATAAAATTAAATTACTAATTAAAACTTGAAGATTCAATGGTAAAACTATTGTAAAATTACTCCAAATGGCAAGAAAAGCCTATTCACGAGCGCAACTCTGTTCTAGAATCTAACTGATGACCTAGAAATGGGAAAAGAAACTATTTATACTAGGCCAAAAATTCTGGACAAAAATACCCGTGCGGGGCTAGTGCGGACGGCACAAAATTGAGTGCGGCCGCACTAAGGCTTTCAGCTGGAATTCTTGCTCTCTGATCATGGCCACCGCGGACCGCACAAAATGCACCGCGACCATGGTGGCTCCTATTGCGGTCCGCACAAAATGGAACACGGACTGCATTGGCCATAATCCTCCAGTTGTCATCTCTCTGAACCTTGGCTCTGCGGACCACACGAAATCGAGTGCGGCCGCAATGAACCCAATGCGAACCGCACAAAACTCTTTGCGGCCATGTTGCCTGATGGCCTGAAAAACATAGTGTCTAAACTTCATCCTTGCGGAGCGCACAGAATGGTGTGCGGCCGCACTGGCCCTGTTTGACTGAGCTTGGTCTTGTCTTGGTACTTGTGCAAGTCTCACTCCTTTTTGAGCTGGTTTTTGACACCTTGTCACCTTGATGATCAAACCTGCAATCAAGCACAACTTGTGAGCCTTTGGGACTATTTTGTACACATTTCTAATCAAAACATAAGCAAGAAGGAGTGTAAAATGCATCATAATCCCTAGTTATCAACTCCCCCAAACTTAATCTTTTGCTTGTCCTCAAGCAAACAAAATAAGACCCACCCCTTAAGAGAAAATCCAAGAAAATTCGGCCGACCTATAGTGACCTCAACTAGCATCAATTGGGACTAACAATTGCCCTCAACTCAAATGAATCATTAACAACATCCACTCTTTTAAACACCATGGATCTTAGTGCGACTCAAGAGCATCAAGAGTTGACTCAACACATCAAAGGAACTCTTTCTATTGCTTCGGTTATTGTGGAACCCAAACTCACACATCCTCGACTCTCCCTAAGCAAACCTCACCTTTAGGATAGTATCACCCAAAACAAGGTTAATGGAAATACGCTCATCTCTCTCAAAGAAAAGTCAAAAGTCCGGCACCTAGGTACCATATGCCACCCCCTTATGTGAGTCACCACTAATGTAAGCTTCATTCAACTCAAGATCATATAGGGCTTTTGTGGAAAAATAGTATGGGCTTTTGGTGTAGGGTAGGAAATGTTTGGTCTAAGTAGGTTCCATCTTCCCTTTAGCACTTCTTTTGCTTCATTTTGGCACACATTCACTTGACTTTTTATGTCATTTCACTTCTTTCTAAGGTGTTAGAGAGACACACTGTCGCTCTTTCTTGTACATTTCAAATCTTTTCTCCTTTCTAAGCATTCCACACCTTTCATTCTTTGCTTTTATTGAATCCCTTCATTCTTTTCTACATTGAACATTCTTTTTGTCTTTTTTGATTTTCTTTCTTTTTCATTGCCTGTCCTTTTCTTCATTTTATACCTTTTACCACTTTGTTTCAATCCTCGTCTCTCCCACCAAACTTATACTTTTGCCATGTGCTAAAGAAAGATTGGGTGCCAAGAGAGGGTATATTCAGAATGCGTGAAGGCTTGTAGCGTGGTTCTTGAAAGAAAAAGGTCTAAGGCTCAAAAGGGCTGACTAAAGATTTTATTATTGGTAGGCTATGGAAGTGTTCAAGATACCATTCGGATCAAGGAGAGCCTATAATCACATCTCAAGTCAAATTCCACTTAGGATTCGCCTAGACAAACATTCAGGGCAAGTTCTAGACCAATGGCTCAGAACTTGGACTTACAATTCAAATTCTCACCACACAAGCTTTGTGATTGCTAAAGACACGGAGTTGGGGGCCCACAACAATCGTAGATACGATTTGAGCACACAATGGTTCCGAAAAAATCACTTGATGATTATCGGTCAACACAAGAGTCTCAAGGTCACAACTTTCACCATCCTACACATAATGATTTGTTTTTGACCATGGGGTCAAAGACAAATGTGTTAGGCCCAAGTGAAGCTTTCCTTGAGGCACCCTTACCAGCTAACTACTAAAAAGCAAAAGGAAAAGCAGACTCAAACCCTTAAGAAGGTTGTCATGCCATCCATCAGCGGGAATAGCCACCCGGTTCACACAAGTTCCACCTTTGGAAAGAACCGTGGCACTAAGAAAACCAAAGGCTTATTGCAAAAACTCAAAACAAAAAGCTACGAACGTAAATAAGAAGCTAAGAAATAAAAAAAATGCGGAAAGTAAAATGAATATGTACAATAAGGGATTTAGACGAATGTACAATAGGGGGAATGTATATATACATAAGAAGGTAACTTTATATACAAACCCAAAGTAAAAAGTACGAAAAGTGCAACGAAATGCTAAAGTTATATACATACCAAAGATAAAAAAGAAGAGATAAAGCATAAAATATCATCATATGTACAATCATCCAAATCCAAGTAGGGCTACCCCCTCAAAAGCTGGCATTGTCCTCAATGCCAACTAACCAAAATAAGCACAAAAAGAGAAGGAAGGAAAAAGAAACTCCCTATGGGTCCTCCGTTTGGATGGGATCCTGAGTCTGAGTCCCTGGGTCCTCTGTCTGCTCGGGAACCTGTGACTTGCTCCCTGTGGCCTGTGGCTCTGCTGGGACCTGTACCTGGACCTGGACTGAGACCTGGGCTGACTCTTGGGGCTGGCTGGAGGAATCTCCCTGCGGGTCCTCCAGCTGTATGACTGCGTCATCTGTACGACGAATCACCCTCCTCTTCTTGGGAGGCCTCTCTAACTCCGGCTCTGGCTGGGGCTGGGCTGCTGGTGCTGGGTTATGCAATAACTAATCCAAAGGCAGCTGATCCGCCTTCAGCCTGTCAACCTCCACCCTGACCTTCTTAGTCTTTCTCATTTTCTTTGACTCCTTTGCAAGCTCCTTAAGTGCCTTCCCATGAGAATCAATGGCCTCTGTGATCAATTTCTGGTTCTCTAGGAGCTTCTTCTGGTTGTCCAAAAGCTCCTTGAGAGTGTCCTCAATAGATTGTGGGACCTGTGGAGGAGCAAGTGCTGACTGGGATGCAACCGTAGTAGTAAGTACATACAACATAGAAGAAACTGCCTGCATCCAGTTGTTGACGTTGAGGAGGGCTTGGCTCAGACGGTGGGCAGTCAATAGGTAGGCAGAGGTGGAAGGTATGTCGAGAACTGTAGAACTGGATGGACCTGGGGGCATGTCTGCTGAGGTAGAAGGAGGCTGAGTAGGAGCCACTACTACTATTGGCTCTTCAAATTGGCCAGTTGAAGCATTGGATTTTCCCTTGTAGTGCTTGCCTTTAGGGTTGTCATCACCCTGCAGGCTGGACCATGAGAACGGGGCCTTTGCTTTCACTTTCACATCAAATTTCCGCTTCTCTACATCTAAGTCCTTCAAGTACATGGTCAGGAAGTTGGGGAAGGGATAGTTTCTGTCACCTTCATTCACTACCCGTGTAATAACCCGAGACATCACATTCCCGACGTTAATCGGGTACCCCGCCATGATCGATGCTACCAATACAGCCCGGTGAAGAGGGAGCGAGTTGTCGTGGGTGGTGGGGTCTAGCCTGCTGCACACAAATGTCTCCCACCCGTTGTCGCGCCCCCTTTTTCCCTCTTTGCATCGAAAAATCGGGTTTATGACATTTTGGGCATAAGATAACTCATTCCTTTTGGGAACTGGGTTTTGCATTTGAAGACTCGCCACCTAATGATTTAGGGTGCATTAGGACACCTATAAGGTTCAACTACAACTATATTTTTTGATAACCAGAGATAGGGTAAAGGCTTGAAATTATCCCAAGGGGAAGGTGTTAGGCACCCCTCAGGATCCACTAGTGTGGTTCCCGGCCAGACAGTTCTTTGTGAATTTGTGCAATTTGTGAATTCCCATCCCGATAAGGTACTATAGCGCGGATTGGTCTCGACCACTATTGCAGGCTGTTACCCGTCCCATTCCTATCAGTCCCGGAGGAACTTAGGACTACTATTCCTAAAGGGGAGGGATATTAGGCTAACTTTGAGGTTTCAAAAGGTGAAAAAGCTAAGGCGACATACAAAAACACATAGGACTGCACGTTAAGGGGAAGCACGTAAACAACTAAATGGCTCCTGTATACCTCCTCAAGCAAAGCACATAAATAGCATGACTCAAACACAATTAGGGTCTGGATCTAAGGTACTAAGGCAAGGGGAGTTTAAGTTGTTGAAGCAGACCAATTTATTACATAACTCAGATAAGAAGTTCGAATCAGGCCTGCCTGCTGGTTGTAGCCACTACTGATTAACAAAGGCAGGTTCAGTTTTTATTATTGTTGTGAGCACGTGGTTTTTGCCCTATATGAATTATTCCCATAAATTCAAAATAAAATTACTTCTTTTCATTATTTGCAATTTTATGGATTTTTGTGGCATGTTTTGTTAATTGTTTGCATTTGTCTGTGCACGTTTATCATTGTTTAAGTCATGCAAAAATACAAAAATACTTCGCATTTGCATGTAGGGTTAATGTCACATTTTAGGATTAATTAGTACTCAATACTACAAAAATAATAAAGAAAATAACAAAAATGGTTCTTCTGCATTTATAATTGTAAGTTGTCTTAGGTTGCATTTAAATTAGGAATTAGTGTAGTTGGAAATCGAGTAATATAATTCAAGAAGTCGATTTGGATTTTTGTTTGTTGCTTTGGCATTTAATAAAAATCAGAAATAATAAATACAAAATAACAAAAGGGGGTGAAAAGAAGAGAAATTAATTGGAAAATTAAAGGAAAGAATGGTCTTAATAGATGCCCAAATCTGGGCCAAATTGGCTTCACCCAAGCAAAATCCAATACAAAAATCACTCCAAAGACCGGCCCAATACAGTCCCTAACCCGGTCCGACCCTCCCCTCACCAAAACGACGTCGTTTCGGCCTTTTAAATCTGGACCGTCGAGGTTCTTCAGATCAACGGTGGAGAACTATGGTTCTCCACGTATAAATATGTCCGAACAACCCCTCCCCCCCTCAGAACCCCCCCTACCCTCACCGTCTCTCAAACCCTGATCATGTACCACCACCGTCGCCCACTGTCACCCCACCGTCTACCACCGTCCCTCCGCCGTCCGCCGCCGGCCGGAAATCGCTCACGGCGGCGGTCAAGCTCCAAACCCACCCAAATTTTCACCATCGACTCCTCTTCCCCTCCACTTTCCAATGCCCAAAATATGTTCCCTCGAATGTTAGCCATTTTGCTCGAATATTCGAAAGCAGTGACGCCGCCTCCGCCGCCCATGGCGGCGCCACCACCAAACGACTCCATTTGTACACCATATGTTCTCCCCAAGATCCTCTTTCCAAACCCCTGACCAGCTTCATTCGAATCCTCTTGCATGTTCTCGAATTTCAAATCAAAATCCGGCCTAAACCCTAAAATACTCCAAATAACATCAAACGACATCATATGATCTCCTCTACCCCCCATGAAGAATCCACTGTCAGTGATGTTCGAATATTACTGGAGTTGCTCGAATGTTAAATCTAAGAGGCGGCAGAACCCTAGGACCCCATAAGTGAGTTTTTTCTTGTTCTTCTTCGTTAGTTTCTTCTCCATGATTGATATTTCTTCTTGATTAATCAATTTAGAGTTTGATTTTATTTCTTCTCATTTTTTTATCAATTCGTTCGATACAGTGTTCGAGTAGGTTAGCCTGTTTCTTACTTGTTTATTCTTCATTGTCATTTAATCAATAGTGAGAATTGGTTCGTTTGTCGATTTAGTTGTGATTGAGTTCTTTAGAATTAGGGTTGATCATGATTAGGGCTCAGTTTAAGTTTGGAATTGCTTAAATTTTCTTCAGGCTTCATGTATGTTTAAGTTTGTTCTACTAGTTTGATTGTGTGTTTCGAATCTGTTTTTCCTACAGTATTTAATCAATCCTATTAGGGCACTGTTTGACTTTGGTTTGTTTAAGCTAGTAATTCTGTATTGATGTTATTAGTTAGTTAGTTAGTCTAGTTTAGTCATTTCAATTTAATCAGTAATTGTTCTTTAGTCAGTGTTTGTTTTCAAATAATCCTTAAGCTTAAGTTAGATTGATTTAGTTATAGCCGATAATGGGGATTTGGGGAATTGAGACCAGGATCGAAGGATTAATAGATTCAGGGGTTTTGTTTGGTTTTGGGTAGTAATTTCAGGGGGTGCTAAGGGTAGTTTAGGCATGGGAAAAGGGTAGTTTAATCAGATTTGTTAATTGTTGAAGTAAAGTAAGGGTAGAATAGAATTGTAATGGGTATAGAACCTTCTAGGATGGACTATAGTGCAGGTTTCAGTAAACTTAGGGTAGTTACTTGTGTAACAAGTCAGAAAATAAAGGGTAAAAATAGAATTAAAATAGGGACTAATGGGTAAAGGAAAAATCTGAAATTGGACCCTAAATTCACCTATAAATAGGCATTCATTTGCCTTGATTCAGAAGTTTTTTGAAACCTCTAAAAATTCCCCCCAAAAAAAAATAACATTCTTCAAGTTTTCATTAACAGAAATTCGAATCCAAATCCCTTCAGATCTTAGCATTTCTTCAAACAATTCTAAAAAAAAAAAGAATAAAAAAATACAAAAGAGGCTGCTACTGTTCCATCAGATTTCAGTTTTGAAATTTGAAAGATCCTCATCTCTGAATCAATTTTGGTTTTTCACCTTCTGACTCGGCTTTGAAATGGCTTGAAAGTTAGTCAATGTGGGCAGATTTGAGTGTTTTGGTTGTTAAGAATTGGGTATCAGTGTTCAGATTTAATTTCTCTGGGTTTTGAATTGTTGAGTCTGCTGTTCAATTGAATTTTGGAGTTAGTTTATGTGGTTTCATCGTTGGATCTGTGGCTGTCTGTTGCTGTGTTCAGTCCCTGCTGAAATCTAGCTCCTGATTCCCCTTGATTCACTTTTCTATCATTTCAGGTACATTTTTGTAACCATGCTGGCTGTGAAATAGATTGGAGAAAAAATGAATTAAAATGAAGATGTTGAAGCATGAGATATGTTTCAGCTTGCTGGAATAGTTTGTTCACGTGCTGCAATGTTTTAATTACTCTATATTTGTAGTTGATTTGTAATTAGTGTTAGAAATGATCTTTGTACTAGTTCCATTTCATCCCCTCCCTGATTCCTTCAAGTGTTAAGTGTTCAAGTCCATTGAAGAGTTGTAAAATATTTAAATGCTGGTAGTATAAACTGATCTGCAGTCCATAGTAGTTAAAGGTAGTATGCGATTCGAGATTCATCTGGTTCTATCACTGATTCAGTGTGTGTGAACTGGATATTTCTCTAATAGTTTGGCCAAGTAGTATAATTGAACTTATATTGTTCCTATAACTTAAGCTGTAGTGGTAATGACTCATTTCAGGTGCGTTTTTCATAGTTTTTCCACCATGCTTTAAGGGCTAGTTTAGATTTCAGATTTGGAATATTGCATAATCCAGAAAAGCTTGTAGGATTGTTCATGCTAGTTTTAATTTTGAGAACACCTGACTAGAATTTATGTATCTTCGAATAGCTTCCAGCACGCCTGGGTTTCCTTCATGTTCATATGGTCATGTGTAACGTGTCTTTATGTTGTTAAAAGATGTTGCCAGTTTCGTTCCTGAATTCGAGAACAAGAGCTAATTGAAAGTTGCTATGAATTTGATTACGTCAACTTAAATTGCTCCGTTTGCTAGTAGGCTGTTGATGAGTATTTAGGTTGGCTGGGCTTGTTATAGTTTTAGGAAACTGTTAGTTTGAGCCCATTTAACAAATAAACTGTTGAGACAACAATGTTATGTGACAGGTCCATTTCGCGATAATATGTTGTTGGCCCATCCCTTCTTTAATGACAAAGCTGATTACTTCCTTACTTCCACAACTAAATCCCCTAAAGCTCTCATGTCTTGCAATAATCTTAGAGTAGTGTAAGAAAAATACCTTATAAACATCCGTAGTTTGTCTTAGTTGAGTAACGCCCTTTAGGATAGTTCGTGGTGCACCTCGAACTATCCTAAAGGGCGTTACTCAACTAAGACAAANCAAGGCAGTAACGATTAAAACGAGCGATTTGAGATCCTATAGGCATGCTTTCTGAACCGTATTAACAAGAAGAGAGAGAGTCGTTGAAAATTAGTTCAGAACAGTATGAGTCAAACCAATTTTAAACTAGATTGGTTTCAGATCCTATAGGCATGATCTCTACTATTGCTGATTTTTAATTCCTATAGACATGATATCTAGTCGAACGTGAAATAAAGCAGGCAGGGTTTACTTGAGATTCCTATAGGCATGATTTCTATGGAGAAATACTGACTTTAATCTTATGAGCATGATGTCTGATTGTAGCCATTTAGATCCTAGGAGCATGGTGTGTAAGTGTGGTAATAAACATGCAGAATTTGGGACAAATCCAATAGGCATGTAATCTAAATGCATAATTAAACATGCAGGCTATAAATCCTATAGGCATATTATCTAAATGCTGAATTAATCATACAAAAACAGGTTCTATAGGCATGTTCTCTACCCTTCTAATAGTTAAACATGCATAATTACCCAGCCCTTTTCACTAATCAGCCCCAATGTTTATTACAAATTATTACAGAACAAATAATGAATTACATCAGAAAAGTGTGAAAATAAGAAGTTACAACCATAAGAAGCCTGATTCTAACTTCCTCTTTGAGTTATGGAACAAATCACCTCAAATGCCACTTGTTTCAAAGCCTTTCTCAGACCTGGGTGTGTCAAAGTTCCCTAAGGGTCTCAAGGGACCCCGGGCAGTGCTTACACCCAAGTGTGCATAACCAGATAGAGATGAGTGTAGTGTGGAAGGGCCAACCCTTATGTGTCAAAGTTTAGAGGGAGCTCATGGGTCCCAAGGCAAGGCTCACACAAGAGGGGCAGAACCTAAGTCTAAGAGTATAGTGGAAGTGAAGAAACAAAGATTTAAAACTTAGTGGAGAATAGAGAGGGGCAATGGTAAAAAAAACAGTAGTAGTAAAGCTAACAATCATACAAAGGGGCCAAGGGTTTGGGAATACATTGCAGGGAGCATATGACCCTAGGAAGGTTCAGGTTTGGACATGCACAGCAATAGATGGTGCTGGCATACCCATGAACCAGCCAGAGAATACAACACATAGAGGGGATATGAAGGTTATGACCCCAGGAAAGGTCAGGTTTGAGTTATGCACAGCAATGTCTAATGCTGATATGCCCCCAAACCAACCAGGGAATACAAACACATTGGGGATATGGGGGGTTTGGGATTCATAACTCATAATAAGTGACTGACATAGTTCATACATAAGAAAACATTAATTCAGAAGAGAAATGGGCACATTACAGCAGGCTCAGAAATGGAACTTGATTAATCACAAGTAGGAAATAGGTAAGAGTGAAGGAGATAGTAAAGAAACATGTTGTTGTTGGTGCTGGAAGATTAATTAGAACATACCAGTAAAGAAGCAAATGCAGAAAGAAACGTAAGCAAATTTCCACAGCCTAGCCTTGGCTTTCAGCCGGCTAGACAAGGCAGCAACACAAGTAGTAACAGAGAAAAGAGAGAGAGAGAGAGAGTTTTGAGTGACGTGTGTATTCTGAACTCAAGTGTTTTGTTCCTTGTGTTTGTTGTTTTTTGAAAGAAGAGGGGTGCAGGGTATTTATAGCCTTTTGAAAATGAGTGAAGGAAGGTCATAAGTAAAGTTTTAATACAAATATAGAAACAATCTCAAGTCAGAATCAATCATACAAGTGATTTCCTTTAATTAAGGAATCACTGTTTAACAGATTCATATAAGGAAGGAAATCAATTCAGAGACAGCCTGATTATTTCCATAAAAGAAGTAGTAAAAAACATTAAGTAAGCAATCAAATCTAAGTACATAAATATACTTATTTTGGGAATAGATTCAGCAAGGTAAATATTAAAACAAATGGAAAAGAATCAATCAATTTTGAACGGGCGAGTGAAATCAGGATTCATAAAAGGAGAGCTTTGAAATTAGTCGCAAGATGAAAATCAATCAAGGAAGAAACTTTAGCATATAAATAAAGTGAACAAGGCCATCAGACATGCGAGGCCAAACTCATGGACAAAATCACAAACGGGCAGTAGTAGCAGAAGTAGGCTAGGTTTTAGTAGTAAAGCAAGCATTCGAAGCATAGTAATCAAGTAGGCCAAATCACATTGAATCAACAGAGAAGAAAACATAGCCTCAGAGACATGCAAAGGTTTCGAAAATAGCAGGTGAGGAAACCCTTTTAAAAAGTTAGGGTTTCAGCCATAGTCAGATAAGTCACATAGAGAAAAGAGAGTTTTAAAACAAAGCTGTAGTCGAGTCAAGTACTCAAACAAGCAATTTTAGACCCCAAAGACCTAGGGCTTCAACAACAATCGATTTTAAAAGATGATAAACAAATAAATCAAACAAGTACTAGCAAACAGATGGGTACACATCTAACGAACAGTTTTAGAACTCGAATGAACCCAAAAGAAATTAGGGTTTTCAACATGCTAACTCAGATAGGATAACAACATGAACAAAACATAGCAAAATCAGAAACATGTTAAATCAGAGAGGAGATTTTGAAAAGAAAAACTTGAAGGAAAACCCTAATCGGAAAGTGAAGAGTCATTTTGAAAGAATGGTCAAAGAAATTTTGAGAAGCACTTAAAAAGTTCATGGCAAGCACAGAACTAAGCTAGGTTTGAAAGAAATCGAACAAGTCTTAGAGATTAGGGTTTCAGAAAACCCAAAAGGAATGAGAAAGGCCTAAAAAGTTACCGATCTAGCCAGGATAGTCAAGGATCTGACTCGAATGGCCATGGCTGGCCGGAGAAAGGTCAGGGATGACCGGAGAAAGGTCATCGAGCAAGGACTGGACAAAATTCCTTCAAAATCAGGTCATGAGACCACAGAACCAAACACATAGAAGCCATGGAAGGCTGGTACAGGTCTCAGATGACCCTGGAAGGCCATGGATAATGGTGGATTAGGGTGGCGGTGGCTAGGGTTTGAGTGGTGTTGTAGAGAGAATTTGGGAGAGGAGGTATTCAAGGGCGGTGCAAATGAATGAATGGGGTAGGGTTTTAGGGGGTCGTTGGGTTGAAAAGGCAAGAAATAACGTGGACCGTTGATCTAGTAGATCAACTGTCGAGATTAAAAAGGGTAGGTGGGGATCCGGGTCTGGGTCGGTTTAATTGGGAATGGGTCGGGGTTTAGTTGGGTTCAATTGGGGTCAGATTTTAGGTTATAATTGAAATGAAATTGGGCCATTATTTAAATAGCCAATTTTCCCTATTTAATTTATAAAAAGTAATAAATTAATTTTTGGAAATAAATTGAAAGCGATGAAATGATTTATAACATATAATTAACTATTTAAAAATACTGGAGTTAATTTTGTAAATGTAAACATAATTAAATCCTAAAAGAGGCTAATATTGCAATTATGCAATTTAGCTTTAAAAATACTAAGTAAAATTTGTAAAAATATGCAAAAATCATATTTGCTATATTTTAGCATAAATATAAAAGTTCAACAAGTGAATCACCAAAAGTGATAATTTTAGAAATTATTATTGGATTTTTATGGATAAAATAGGGGAATAAATTGATTTAAAAATCTTTAAAAATTAAGGAAAAATAATGAAACACTTGGATATACTCATATATGCATACATATGCCATTTTAAAGTTATTTTGCATACTCAAAAATACATAGGGAAAAATTGGGTATCAACAGCTGCCCCTCTTTACCTGGGAAGGATGAAAGAGTTGTCGGGTAAAGATATGATGGCCAATTTGACCGAACAAAACGTTTGAAGAAGATAGGCCGCGCCCTGGCTCCTGAGCTGCCTACATATCCCTGGCTTTACAGTAATCAGGCCATATATAGTTCAGGATCCCTTGGCGGAGTATGCCGACGGGTACTTTCCAAGAACGGACACAATGTTTCGGTCAGGGTGAGTGAAAGGCTTACGGGGATGGTTAGGTTTGATGTGGCTGCGGGCACTGGAGCGGAAACGCTCCTGCTGGGACGGCTGTTGCTTGCCAGTTCACCTGCAAATAAATAATACAAGCATATATTGTACGTAAATTTAGACATGATGCAAATTCCCGTCGGACCATGAATGTTGTCTTTGGACGGTTAGGATGACGTCTTTAGACCATGGTGTCGTGGGCCATGAAGCGTATAATAAAGGATTCCCAGGCTATGAAATGATGCTCTCGGGCCATGAAAATGGTGCCTCCGAACCATGATGCCTTTGAATAATGATATGCAAGAGATTAAAGGGGTCCTCAGGCCATGCTTGGTGTTCTCGGGCTATGAGGATGGTGCCTCCAAATGATGACGCCTTTGGATAATTTGGCGATCTTTCAGCCCATGAGATGCAGTATGTGGCGATCTTTCAGCCCATGAAATGCAGTATGTGGCAATCTTTCAGCCCATGAAATACAGTATGTGGCGATCTTTCAGCCCATGAAATGCAGTATGTGGCAATCTTTCAGCCATGCAGATGCAGTATGAGGCGATCTTTCAGCCACGCAGATGCAGTATGAGGCAATCTTTCAGCCATGCAGATGTAGTATGTGGAGATCTTTCAGCCATGCAGATGCGGTATGAGGCGATCTTTCAGCCATGCAGATGCAGTATGTGGCGATGTTTCAGCCATGTAGTGTGGATGGAGACAACGTTTAGTCTCGGAAGGCAGAATAGTAGCCTTATGCAATGCATTTGCAGATAAAGGCGGAGCTTAACCTGGGAAGGCAGAATAGTAGCCTTATGCAAGTTGGAAGGCAGAATGGTAGCCTTACGCAAATGTCGCGCCCCCTTTTTCCTCCGCGGAAATAGGGTTTATGACATTTGGGAAGACAACTCGTTCCCTTTTGGGAATTGGGTTTTGGATTGAATTGAAGAGTCGCCACCTAATGATTTAAGTGCATTAGGACACTAAGAAGGGTTTGAGTCAAGTAACCAGAGATTGGGTAAGGGCTTGAAATTATCCCAATGGGAAGGTGTTATGCACCCCTCAGGATCCACTGGTGTGGTTCCCGGCCAAACTATTGTTGTGACTTAAGTACAAATAACACATAGGCAAGTAGGACTTCAAATAAGAGGGGACTTTTCACATAAAGGTTAGAAATAAACAAAGTCGGAAAACATTAAAGAGAGTTGATTTTTCTTAAAAGAAACGTTTTAAAAGATTTAAAAGAAACAAAGAAACAAAGGGAAGGGGGTCCTAGGTTTATTAATAATATGGATCACCTCACACAACATCCGGTAATCATTCTTACGCGTGATGTTATCGCGTGGTCATCATATCCATATCTACCCTTTCCCACCCCTTTAAGGTACTAAAGCGCGGAATGGTCTCGTTTTATTATTGCAAGCTATTACCCTCACCCCAATCCTATCAGTCCTGGAGGTACTTGGGACTACTAATCCTGAAGGGAGGAGGTGTTGGGCTTATTTGTGGTTTCAAAAGGTAAAAATGCTAAGGCGACAGACAAAACACATATAGCAAGTTTGGGGGGGGGGGGGGGGGGGGAGAAGCATATAAACAAACAAAAGGCTCAAATTTAAACCAAAGAAAGCAGTTTAGCATGTCTTGCACTTACTGTTTGAGGTCTAGTTAAACTTAAAAGGTTGAGGCAGACCGATTTATTACATAGTTCAGATAGGAAGTCCGAAGCAGGCCTACCTGTTGGTTGTAGCTAATAAGATCTGATTCAGTTTATAAAATTTATCCTACAGTTTGCCTAAGTGTGGGTCAAAAGCCTATGGGCATGATATCTTACAAATTTCAGAAACAAGAATATGAACTGAATATGTACTGATTTAAGAAAGGTTGCTAGTTAAAAACGAGTTTAGAAGTGCACAAGTTCTGCCATTGGTAATACATTATCACTGCTAGTTTTAGACTTATGAACGAGTGAGGTTATTCAGATTCAGTTAAAGCTCCTATAGGCATGCTTTCTATGCGTTTGTTGACTTTAGAACACATTTTATAGACATAGTAAAAATGCAGAAACCCTATAGGCATGACATCTAAATGCTGGGTTTTATGTGACATCTGATTGCGTTTGGTTATTAAGACTTGTAAACACGTTTGCCTAGTTAGAAGTGGATATGCAAGAATCAGAAAGGACCTATAGGCATATTTTCTACATGTGTGTGCAGAAGCTATAGACATAATATTTACATGAAAGTGCAGGATCCCTCTAGTCATGGCATCTAAATGAGGATGCTGAAGTTCTTATAGACATGGTAACTAAATGAGAATGCAGAAGTCCTTATAGACATGGTAACTAAATGAGAATGCAGAAATGCTTATAGGCATGGTAGCTATATGAAAAATGCAGAAATCTTATTGGCATGGTAGCTATATGAAAATGCTGAAATTAGAGATTCCTATAGGCAAGTTATCTATATGAAAAATGCTGAAATTAGAGGTCCTATAGGCAGGTTATCTACCCTTTGCATACATGGTTACCCTTCCCTTTTTTACTAGCCAACCCCGAAAGTTTTATTATAGGCAAGTTTTAGGGAATGGGGAGATAGTAAAGGAAAAGCAACGGCAGGCTGGTGGGCATACTCAGCAATGAGGAATGCTGGTCTACCCCTTAAGCCTGTTATAATACATTGTTTAGAAGTTAGGATCCATTAAGGGATCAAGTTCAAACCATAGACGATAACTTGCATATTGCTATGTTTTAAACTGCAACTCACAGCACATAAGGGGGATAGGGAGCAAGGGTTCATAGCAGAAACAAACAGAAAAAGATTAACATTCTAGTTTAAATATTTAATTCAGAAGTAGTAAAGAAGGCAGGGATACAAAAAGCTGTAAATAAACACATTGTGGTGATGCTGAAACTCAAATTAGAACATAACAGTTTCAAAGGAAACAAACAAAGAGAAAGTGCAGTAGTCTTGTGAAAGCCACAAAATAGACAAGAAGAGAGTGCTAGTAAGAGTTCAGAAGAGATTGTAAAGTAGTAGTGGAGGATTGTTAAATCGTGTGTGCTGTGTTAGAGAGTCGTGTATTTATAGTGTAAAAGTTATGGGGAAATAAGGTAAGAAAATAATTGAAGAACTGATTGTCAATCAATTACACAAGACTCCCTTTAATTAAGGGATTCAGATTCAAACGGGTATAACCAATTAAGGAAAGAAATTAATCGAACACTTTGTGCAAAGTAGGCAATTAGGTGTGAATACATAAGAGTTTTATTTAAAATAGAATTATGAAATACACAGCTGTGCAATTAAGGAAGGAGAATCAATTAATAGCCAAGAAATCAGAGGTTAGAGATTTGTTATGAATGAACCGAGTCAAAAGTTGGGAAATGTTTTTAACTTAAAGGAAATTAGCAAATATGGAAAGGGAATCAATTAGACCCATATTCAGAGGGGTGTATGGACTAATTACAGATTTAAAAAAACTGCTTTAGAGGGAAGTTCATCATATATAAGGAGCATACAAACACGTTAAGCATGAAAGAGTACTGTAGTGCCGTTATAAAATTAGTAGAAAATCCATTATAGAAGAGTTTAGCAAAAGGTCAGAGTCATATGAAAACAAAGAAGTCCAAACTCAATTCAAAGACGCGAAGTCAATCTGAAAGAATTAGGGGTTTCGAAATAACCCTAGTTCAAGCAAACCATAAAGCAGAGATGAGAGGGCAGGCAATTGAATCGAAATCATGTTTAGTAGTTTCAAAAAAAGAACAGGCTTCTTCAGCAACAGAACTCATGAGAAAACATGATAGCAAATTGACGTGCAATCACAGTAGAAGGATTCAAAGAACAGAATGGCAAATACTGATAAGAACAGTAGAATAAGCATGCATGCTTAAGAGGATCTTTCAGGAGAAATTCAAACAAGGTTCAGTAGAAGAAAAAAAATAGCAAAACCTTAAGAGCACAGTAGGAAAAATATAGGCGAAGCATAGCAGAACATAGTAGAAGAAAGTACGAGAACATAGTATGGAAAACTTGGTAGAAGAACATACAAGCATGGAGCATATAAAACGCAGTAAAAAAAAGAACATACAAGAACGGAGTATAAAAACTCAGTAGAAGAGCATACAAGAATAGAACACATACAAGAACGTGGTAGATAAAACACAGGAGCACAATAGAGGCAAATACACAAAAGAAAGGGGAAAGAGAGTCAGAGAAACACTTAAACTTTTTTTTCAGAAAACCCTAGATCGGAAAGAAAGATTTTAAAAAGTAATTTTTGAAAGAAAAGTTAGGGAAATCGTTTGAAACCTCAAAGAGAGCACAGATACCCCACAGATCTAAAGAAATCGGAGAAAACCTCGAAGGGTTAGGGTTTCAGAAGGGCCCTAGAAATGAGAAAGGCTTTGAGAGGGCATCGATCTGAGTCGGAGAGGTCGGAATCAGACTTAAAAAACTATAGTACGCCGGACCAAGGCCGGAGATGACCAGAGAACCTTGAATCGATAGAGGTCTGGGTGAAAACCTTCGAAATCAGGTCTCGAATCTTCAGATATCAACCACATAGGAGCAATAGGAGGTGAGTATAGGACTCCCCCAGCCAGAGAAGCCATGTATTCCGGTGGGTTTCACGGGGGAAGATGATGAGAGGCGGCTAGGGTTAGGGAAGGTTCGAGAGTGTTTGAGGTAGTGAAGGGATCAGAGGCGGCGTCCTAGGTGAGAATGATTTAGGGTTGGGGGGTTTGGGAAATTAAAAAGGAAAGAAGGGATTGTGGCCGTTGATCATTTTGATCAACGGCCTGGATTTATTGGGGAGCCGGGCGGGTTGGATTAAATTGGGTAATGGGCGGGTAGTTTAGGAATTGGGCCGGTCCGATTGAGATTGAAATTGGTTAATTGGGGTGGTCGATTTGGGCTAAAATTGAAATAAATAGGGCTAGATTTTAAATAGCCACTTTTTCCCTTTTTATTTTATAAAAATAGTAAAATGATTTCTGAAAAAAAATTGAAGGTACTAAATTAATTAATAATATATAACTATTAAATTAATAAATAGTGGAATCAAATTGGTAATTTTAAACGCCATTAATTCTTAAAATAGGTTAATATTGTAATTATATGAAATTTAGTTTTAAACATACTAATAAGTTTGTAAAAATGCGCAAAAAATACCATAGCTATATTTTGGGAAAAATATGAGAATAAAATAAATTAATCAACAAAAATGATAATTTGAGGAATAATTATTGGTTTTTGTATAGCTAAAATAGGTCAATAAATTGACTTAAAAATCTTTTAAAAATTAGGAAAAATACTAAAACATTTGGACACACTTATATATGCAGACATATGTTATTTGAAAGTATTATGCATATAAAAAATATACAGGGAAAAAATTGGGTATTAACAGCTGCCCCTCTTTACCCGGGAAGGATGAAAGAGTTGTCGGGTAAAGACATGATGACCAATTTTGACCGAACGAAATATTTTGAAGAAAATCTGGCCGTGGTCCAGCTTCTGAGCTGCCTACATATCCCTTGTCTTATAGGAATCAGGCCGTATGTAGTTCAGGATCCGTCGGCGGAGTATGGCGATGGAGACCTTTCAAGAACGAACGCAATATTCGGGTTGGGATGAATGGTCAAGGTTTAGTAGGGCTGCGGGAACTGGAGCGGAATGCTCCTGCCGAGAAGGCCGTTGCTCGCCAGTTTACCTGCAAATAAACAATCCAAGTGATATTGTGCATATAATTAAACGTGATGCAAGTTCCCGTAGGACCATGAATGTTGTCTTTGGACGGTTAAGATGACGTCCTTAGACCGTGATGTCCTGGGCCATGAAGTGTATAATAAAGGATTCGCAGGCTACGAAATGATGCTCTCGGGCTATGAGAATGATGCCTCCGAACTATGATGCATTTGAATAATGATATGCAAGAGATTAAAAGAGGTCCTCGGGCCATGGCATGACGTTCTCGGGCTATGGAAATGGTGCCTCCGAACAATGACGCCTTTGGACAATTTGGCGATCTTTCAGCCCATGAGATGCAGTAGGTGGCGATCTTTCAGCCGATGCAAGATGTAAGGGTGGCGATCTTTCAGCCATGCAGAATGTAAATAAAGGTGGCGATCTTTCAGTCATGCAGAATGCAAAGGTGGCGGTCTTTCAGCCATGCAAAATGTAAATAAGGTGGCGATCTTTCAGCCATGCAGAATGCAAAGGTGGCGATCTTTCAGCCATGCAGATGCAGATGGAGACAGAGCTTAGTCTCGGAAGGCAGAATGGTAGCCTTATGCAATGCAAAAATGCAGATGGAGGTAGAGCTTAACCTCGGAAGGCAGAATGGTAGCCTTATGCAATGCAGAAATATAGATGGAGACAGTGCTTAGTCTCGGAAGGCAGAATGGTAGCCATATGCCATGCAGAAATGCAGATGGAGACAGAGCTTAGTCTTGGAAGGCAGAATGGTAGCCTTATGCAATGCAAGAATGCAGAGGGAGACAGAGGTTAGTCTCGGAAGGCAGAATGGTAGCCTTATGCAATGCAAGAATGCAGATGGAGGTAGAGCTTAACCTCGGAAGGCAGAATGGCAGCCTTATGCAAGAGATAAAAGGAGAATAGTAATAAAATTTTCTTAGCTGATAGCTGATAGCTGATTGTGATATTGTGGCTGCTGGGGATATTGCATGCGGATAGCAACTGTGAATAGGTGTGACGATTCTAAGAGTTGTAATCCTGAACAGTATGAATGTATAATATATTCGATGATTTTGTGACTTGGGTGCCTGCATCCAAAGAAAAATCGTGAGTTCTGTAAAGGGGAAAGGTTAGTTCGAATCCTCGATAACTTTGCTTGACCAGCTTGGCGCTGTTTCGGTGATACTGTGCGTATCATTGGGGTAGCGTTGCTAAACAAAGCAATTTTGGTAACAGACATGCATAATTTAGTAAAAATATAACATAAATACATAATCGAGAATAGGTTTCTTCCGATGAACCGATGAGTGCGACGTGGTTCAAGACATTGCAACTTCTCTGGCTCCGGAATTTTGAGGGCTCTCCTCAAAATTCTGCCCCAGTTTACTGGGCTGCTACTTCTGACGGTTTCTTGCGATGATCGGCTGAAGTTACTTCGGAATTTTGAGGGTCCTCCTCAAAATTTTGCCCCAGTTTCCAATTGCAGGGGGGGGGGGGGTATGAAAATTTTATTGAATTGTGACCGAACCCATAAGGCTGCCTACGTATCCCCTCTTAAACGGGAATCAGGTCAGACGTAGTTCAAAATTACATCATATAGGAAAACATAAGATTACACATAGTAGCGCCTGACTGCATCTGAATTGATTGGTTTTGGCCAAACTTCTCCGTCCATTTCTACAAGTATAAGGGCTCTTCCTGTCAGAACCCAGTGAACCATGTATGGACCTTGCCAGTTGGGAGAGAATTTCCTTTTGGCTTCATCTTGATGCGGGAAGATTTTCTTTAATACCAGCTGTCCCGGTGTGATCTGTCTCGGCTTAACTCTCTTATTGAAGGCTCTGGACATTCTGTTCTGATAAAGCTGACCATGGAAAACTGCATTCATTCTTTTTCCATCTATAAGAGCTAGCTGTTCGTAACGACTCTTCACCCATTCTGCGTCGTCGAGCTCAGCTTCTTGTATAATCCTTAAGGAAGGAATTTCTACTTCGGCGGGAATAACTGCCTCTGTACCGTAAACCAGCATATAGGGAGTTGCCCTGGTTGATGTGCGAACTGTGGTGCGGTACCCCAATAAAGCAAATGGTAGCTTCTCGTGCCACTGCTTATGCTTCTCTATCATTTTCCTTAGTATCTTCTTGATATTCTTGTTGGCGGCTTCTTCGGCTCCGTTCATCTGCGGTCTGTAGGCTGTAGAATTCTTGTGTTTGATCTTGAAGGTTTCACGCATGGCCTTCATCAGGTCATTGTTGAGGTTGGAGCCATTATCAGTAACTATTGACTCTGGAATCCCGAATCGACAAACGATGCGGTCGCGGACAAAGTCTGCCACGACTTTCTTGGTTACTGCTTTGTAAGATGCTGCTTCGACCCATTTGGTGAAATAATCAATTGCCACTAGGATAAACTTGTGCCCGTTGGAAGCGGCAGGTTCGATTGGTCCAATAACATCCATTCCCCAAGCGGCGAACGGCCATGGTGAGCTTGTTGCATTAAGCTCATTGGGAGGTACCTTTATCATGTCTGCATGTACCTGACAGCGGTGTCATTTCCTGACATACTGGATGCAATCCGTCTCCATAGTCATCCAGAATTAACCAGCTTGGAGTATTTTCTTTTCCAAAACAAAGCCGTTCATATGTGGACCACGGGTCCCAGCATGAATTTCCTCTAACAGCCTGGATGCTTCTTTTGTGTCAACACACCTTAATAGTCCAAAATCAGGAGTCCTCCTATATAGGATTCCTCCGCTGTGAAAGAAATTGTTGGACAACCTTTGAATTGTGCGCTTCTGAGTAGCGTTTGCGTGTTCTGGGTATTCTCCTTTTGGCAAGTACTCCTTGATATCATGAAACCAAGGTTTTCCGTCTGCTTCTTCCTCGACATGAGCATAGTAAACTGGCTGATCATGGATCTTTACTGGAATGGGATCAATGAAGTTTTTGTCCGGATGTTGTATCATGGATGATAGGGTAGCCAACGTATCGGCGAACTCATTCTGGATTCTGGGAACATGTCGGAATTCTGTCTTTGTGAATCTCTTCCTCAACTCCTGTACATGATGTAGATAAGGGAGTATCTTGGAGTTCTTGGTTGCCCATTCTTCTCGGACCTGGTGTATGAGCAGATCTGAATCTCCAATTACTAGCAACTCTTGGATGTTCATGTCAATAGCCATCTTGAGCCCTAAGATGCAGGCTTCGTATTCGGCCATGTTGTTGGTGCACGGGAACCTGAGTTTGGCAGACACCGGATAATGCTAACCGGTTTCTGATTCTAGGACTTCTCCTATGCTGACTCCTTTGAAATTTTCTGCTCCATCGAAAAACATTCTCCACCCGTCATAGGATTCTGCAATATCTTCTCCTATGAATGATACCTCTTCGTCAGGAAAGTATGTTTTCAGGGGTTTGTATTCTTCATCCACGGGGTTTTCGGCCAGGTGATCTGCTAGTGCCTGTCCCTTGACTGCTTTCTGAGTTACGTAGATAATGTCGAATTCACTCAACAGGATCTGCCACTTGGCTAGCTTGCCGGTGGGCATGGGCTTCTGAAAGATGTATTTCAAAGGATCCATCCTTGATATGAGATATGTAGTATAGGCACAGAAGTAGTGCCTTAGCTTCTGAGCCACCCAAGTTAGAGCACAACAGGTGCGTTCTAACAGAGAATACCGGGCCTCGTACGGGGTGAACTTCTTGCTGAGATAATAGATGGCCTGCTCTTTCCTTCCCGTTTCATCATGCTGCCCCAGACGCACCCGAAGGCACCGTCTAACACTATGATGTAGAGTAACAGAGGTCTACCTGGTTCAGGCGGGACTAAGACTTGTGGTGTTGACAGGTATTCCTTGATTCTGTCGAAAGATTTCCGGCAGTCATCAGTCCATTCGGTGGCGGCATCTTTCTTCAACATCTTGATTACTGGCTCACAAATAACTGTAGATTGTGCTATGAATCGGCTGATGTAGTTAAGTCTCCCCAAGAAAGTCATTACGTCCTTCTTGTTCTTTGGTGGTGGCAATTCTTGAATGGCTTTGATCTTCGATGGATCCAGTTCTATTCCCCGGCGACTCACAATAAACCCAAGCAATTTTCCAGCTGGAACCCCGAATGCACATTTTGCGGGATTCAGTTTCAGGTTGTACCTTCTCAGTCTAATGAAGAACTTCCTCAAATCTTCCATGTGATAAGTGGCTTTCTTGGACTTGATGATGACATCATCTACATATACTTCGATCTCCTTGTGTATCATATCGTGAAAAATGGTACTCATAGCCCTCATGTAGGTGGCACCAGCATTCTTTAACCCGAATGGCATTATCTTGTAGCAGTACATCCCCCAGGATGTAATGAAAGCCGTTTTCTCAGCATCTTCTTCATCCATCCAGATCAGATGATAACCCGAGAAACAATCTACAAATGATTGCAGCTCATGCTTGGCGCAATTGTCAATCAGGATGTGTATGTTTGGCAAGGGGAAGTCGTCTTTTGGACTGGCCCGGTTGAGGTCCCGGTAGTCGACACAGACTCTGACCTTCCCATCCTTCTTCGGTACTGGCACAATGTTGGCTAACCATGTTGGATATTCTACTACCCTGAGAACTTTGGCTTTGACCTGCTTGGTGACTTCTTCCTTGATTTTCAAACTCATATCTGGCTTGAATTTTCTGAGCTTCTGCTTCACCGGGGGACATGTTGGATCAGTCGGCAGTTTGTGTGCCACAATCGACGTACTTAGCCCAGTCATGTCATCATACGACCAGGCGAATATGTCCTCATACTCTCTTAGATTCTGTGTACTCTTCCTTTTCTGACGGTGATAAGTGAACGCTGATTCATGTTTCTTTGATGTTTTTTGCATCTCCCAGGTTAACAATCTCAGTCTCGTCCAGGTTGGACTTAGGTCTGTTCTCAAAATTCTCAACTTCTTTAACAATCTCTTCAGGTATATCATCTTCCTCTGAATCTATGTCCGTTTGTTACGTTGTCTTGTTGCATGTCACAGTCATTGGTTCATCAATATAAGTAATAGTAATGCTGTATAAGTAAAGTAGTGAGAGAAAATAATAGGAGTAAGATTTATAAGAAAACTGAAATGCTTTGATAAATTCCATAACTATTTTTGAACATTGGAGCTCTTTCTTGCAAAAAATAAAAAAAAAGTGAAAGGAAAGTAAACTAGTAAAATAAAATAGTGCATGATGCTTGTTCAGCCTTGCTACCCCGAGGCTCGCCGGGCTCTGGTGGTTCTGATAGTCCAGTTATTGAGGCATGCTCCTCTGCTTACAACCTGTATGGAAGGGCCTTCCTCCCCCTGCTCCTCGAAAACGACACAACAATCCATATTATCGTCTTCCAAGAACAAATTCCAACAGCTTTTGTTCTAGTTGGGATTCATTTTCCTTGGGGAACAAAGTACCATGAGTGACCTCTACCTGTTCAGCTGAGTTGTTCAAATCTTCCATTTTTCCTTTGTTTTTGTGTCTGACAGGACTGGGAGGAGGAGTAGGTGGAGAGCCCTTGGATCTCGTAAAATATGATGATGTTGCCAGAGTTCACGAACTAACCTTTGGGGAGGGGAATAAATGAAAGTAAAAACAAAAAGATAACAAGTCAGTAAGGATTATATAAAAAAATGTTGCAATATTTAAACACGTAGTGCGAAAATATAAAGCGCGTCCTAATTTTTGGGGACCTCGTTGTGCCTGAGGTAGGCCTAGCGCAAGTTAATTTGGAGAACCTAGAATGCTAAATGCCTCATTTCATTGATAAAAGGTAGACGAATCCCAAAATGACACTAAATAACAAGAAAATAAAAATCACTAATGTCCATTGGCCTTATTACATTTTATAGAGCGGAAATGGAAATTCCTATCTATTTGGTCCCAGAGGGACCTTCCCTAGACTCGGCATTGTTAGCTCCATCGAACAGCTCCCCTAGCTCGCGCAGTCCTAGTAGAAGGTAAGCTCTGGCCAGATGTTCGTCTTCATTTCCTTCAGCAGTCCGGCAGTCTTCGACCCTCTTCAGAAATTTCTTTTCCAACTCTACTATACCTCGCTCCAAATAGACCAATCGTTTGTTGGCATTGACAGCCATATCCTTCCACTCTTCAATTAGTTTTTGATTGGCTTCCTGTATTTCGCGGTGCTCTCTTTCACATTCCTGAATCCTCTTGCGCAGTTGGTTGTACTTGACCTGTGCTTCAGCCTTTTCATCGATGATCCTATGACCTCGAACAAACCCGGGTTGACCCAGACCATTGTGATTGTCCTCCAGCTAGCCTGAATAGTATGGGGTACAACCAGCATGCTATCTGTCTGGTTCGATGGTGTCCCTTCCCATGACGATCTTGCAGTGCCACATATGCTGAGCTTGGCACTTGTAAAGACTATCGTCAGTCTGGAAGTCAGCCCGGAAATGACTCATCTTGTAGACCCTTGGTATAACCTGCTTCCTACCAGCCTGTCTCATAACTCGGAGAGGGACATAAGGGTAGGTTCCTCTCAAACCGATCAATATCAGAAATGGCTCATCCCGGGATCGATCGATGAATTCTTCAGTAGGGAACCACTCGAACATCCATTATACCCGATCCTCAGTCAAATTATCAAAGAGTTCGACCTATTCTCTAGCATTCTCCAGTTGGGCGAACATGTTGGGCATGTAATTCATTCGCTTTGGGTGATGAAAGGCGATATGATCGTCCCAGTCCCTTCGATGGATTTCCTGTCGGTACTCACCCTTTTGGAGATGTTCCATGAGCCAAAGTTGAAGTAGCAGATTACAACCCTCGAAATGTTTGGCTCCCTGTTGACACCTTTCTAGGGCTCGGTATATCTCTGCAATGATCATTGGTACAAGACTGAATGGTTGTCCGTCAATTCCTTCCATTAGAGTTTTGGTGACCATAGCTAGCCTGGTATGGATTCTTGTTTTCTTCAATAGAAACACTATCATCCCCAAGAAACAGAATCTTGAAGACAAAGACCCTTCGGTGAACATGCCCCAATGATGTAAGGGCGAACTCGTCAGGATAAGTACGGTAAGATTTGCTGTGACCGTACCTCTCGTACAAGTAGTCAAAGGGAATGTACGACTCTTTCAAACATGTCAAGTCTGGATTCTTCTTTAGACCCATCATTTTGAGAAAACCTCTACCTTTGCGATTTTTCGGCATTAATAAACATGGAGTTTCCCAACGGTATACCAGCCAGTCCTCCTATTCCTCAAGCAAGGGTGTCATCTCAATGTCTTCAAAGCGGAACACAGACCTATCACAATCCCAGAATAGAGTAGCAACTTCTATGATTTTGTTGTTGGGTTGAAATTCCAAGAGAGAAGGTAGGTTTCCCAAATATTTCCGGATAAGAGTCTGATCACTAGACTTAATATCCTTCCACCAACTTAGCAGTTTGGGGTGGATATTGGTGACCATGCCGAATCTAGGAACTTCGTGCCTCATATTTCTGCAAGACAAAAGGTTAGGCCCTTACCCCCACCAGACTCGACTATTTAATATCAACAATTAGCATAAAAACATTTTAGTTCTCCAAATAAATGCACAAAACGTGGTAGTGTCCGTTTGAGTTTTGGGAAAACCCAGTGGACTTTGGACAAGGCTATCTTAAAGAGTCATTATGCGGACAACGTAACTAACTCGGCTAGGTTTGACCATGATGCATTCACAATTAAACAGAGTAAAGTTTCTATAGGGTATTAGACTGGTACCCTTGAGCGGACATCTCAAGAGGGAAAGGCGCGGAACCGTCGACTACACCGTTGATCGACTGGTTTTACCGTAAATATGCTTTTGCCGGATTTAGGGGGTGATAATATCGAAAGGGCGCAACCACTCATTATAAGCGTTGCTATGGTATTTTGTTTGGCACAAGTGGAATATGATGGTGAAAACATGCTTATGCAATAATTAAAACAAGTTGTCACGTATTTGCACGTTCATAAAATAATAATTACAATAATTTTAA
>NW_017673677.1:28914-56742 GCF_001879085.1 Nicotiana attenuata
GAATGCGTAATTCGGAAGTTTTTAAGAAACTTAGGCTTGAATCCGATGTGATTTGATGGTTTTAGCGTTGTTTGAAGTGTTTTGAGGATTGGAACAAGTTTGAATAAGGTATTAGGATGTGTTGGTGTTTTTGGTTGAGGTCCCGGGGGCCTCGGGGTGAATTCGGGTGGTTAAACGGAAGGTTTTTGGAGTTAATTGCAGGTTCAACCTTGCTGGTATCTGTTCGTTTCGCACCTGCGGTTATGGGACCGCAGGTGCGGTCTTGCTGAAGCGATTGGAAGATGCGCAGAAGCGGAAGTCTTGGCCCTTGCCAAATTCCGCAGGAGCGGAAGGAGGACCGCATAGGCAGCCTCGCAGAAGCGAGCTAGACCTCGCAGGAGCGGAATTTGGAACCCTGGTCAGGTTCCGCAGAAGCGGAACATTGGATCGCTTAAGCGGTCCCGCAGATGCGATTGGGGACCGCAGAAGCGGAAGGTTGCCTTAAGTGAAAGTTCCGCAAAAGCGGACGTTGACCGCATAAGCGGAAGCCGCAAAAGCGGTACTGGATCCGCAGAAGCGAAATGCCTGGCAGTTAAGTGAAATTAATCATCTTCGCGAATTTTTGAAAGAACAACATTCTGGACTTCGGACTAAGGAGATTTTGGCCGATTTTTGAAGAGGGTTTCGAGGGCTATCATCAGGTATGGATTCTTGGGTTTAGATTATGTTATTATTGTGTATAAACATGAATTAACACTGAAAACCCAAGGAATTAAAGGGTAAAAATGGGGTAAGTTAGGGTTTGAGAATTATGATGTAAAAATGGAATTTGGAGGGTCAAACGAACTCCGATTTTGGTGAATTTTATATGTATGGACTCGTGGCGAGACGAGGAATCCGGTGATGTAAATTTCGTAATTTTTCGAGAAGCAGGCCCGGGGCTCGGGTTTTGCTAGTTTCGAGATTCTTGCTAATTTTCGATTGGGTATTGTTCCCTTAGCATATTGTGATGTATTTGCTCTGATTTTGGTTAGATTCGACGCGCGTGGAGGCCGGTTTGAGGGGCAAAGGCGTCGCGAGCTAGGGATTTCGCCGGTTCGAGGTAGTAATATTTTTAAATGATATCCTGAGAGTTTGAAACCCCGGATTTGCACATCATAGTGTTGTATTGTGGTGACTTGCACGCCAGGTATGAGCGTGGGGTAGAGCACCGTTGGGGATGGTGACTTGGTCCGTCCCGGTTGTTAATTTTACTGCGTAATTGACTAAAACCTGCTTGATGCTATCGTGATTTGGGCTGATTGCCATGTTTTGGGCTTCGTGCCGATTATTTGAATCCTTTAGGGATTATTATCACTGTTTTCATGACACTTAGCATATTAAATGATTTCAGTCCTGAGTTAAACCCTGTTTTGAAATGTGCAGTCATATTGTTAAAGTTTAAAGGCTTAAATTGCATTTTTCTGATGTTTTGAGTTAAAAGCTATTACTTGACATTGCCCGAGTGGCTCATTTGCATGTTCTGGACTGAGGATGGATCGGGCTGCACGCCGCAGCGATACTATGATGATATTGCTCTTGGGCTGTAGGAGCCCCTCCGGAGTCTGAACCCCCACAGTGAGCGCGGGTACCCAAATGGATCGGGCTGCGCGCCGCAGCGATCATATGCATTGCATTGCATTCATGCATTGGTTCCTGTTTGTAATACGTGTGATGACATTCAGCACTCTCATTTCATTGGCATTCATGCTACATCTTGCACTGTTTACTAGACGCCCTGGTGTTAATTGTTAGTGGAGTGCTGTGCCCGAGGGGCTGATTTATGTGCGGACTTGCACTATCTGATTACGCATTCATTTGCTTGACTGTTGGAAAAGGATATTTTCAAAAGAGGTTTTTAAACTGAGTCAGATATTTTCTAAAGGATTTTTCACGGTTTTACTGTTTTCTCAAAGGGTTGCACTGTCCTATATAGCATGATGGAGTGCCCTTACGTGATTTCTTGCCTCTCAGTTATTATTTACTCTTATTACCACTGAGTTGGAAGTATTCACTTTACTCTCTGCACCTCGCGTGCAGTTGCAGGTATTGTTCACCCGGTAGCGGGTGATTAGCGGACTGAAGGTAATACTAATGTAGCTGAGCAAGGTGACCGCCAGCGTTCGCGGCATCGGACTTTATCTTTTGGATTCCAGATTTCATTTTATATATATATGACCCTGTAGTTGTGTTACTAATTCTTAGATGCTCGTGACTTGTGACACCCCGGTCGGGTTATGTGGGGTTGAAAATACTGATTATTATGGCCGTTAAGTTGTATTATTCTATTCACTTATGTTTAGTAACTGTTAAAGAAAACATTTGGGGTTAGTTGGCTGGCCTTGTCTTCACGAGAGGCGCCATCACGACCGGGTATGGGAATTGGGTCGTGACAAGCAATGAGCAGCTTCTCAACAACCCAATTCACGGGGCCTTTTTGTTAGCTATCTTCAATCTAGCTTACTTTGTACTCAATGTCAAAGCAGGGTTGAACATAGCCTTTTCCAACAGTACATGATTTTTTATCATCTCTAAGGAACTTCTATATTTGTACTAGATGTAGAATTTTATGTAGATGGAAGATGACCTTCCAAATCAACATTATGGTAGAATTAGGTTTACTTGTGCATTTTTGTATAGTTGACCTAGGTTTACTTCACTCTGATTTTGTATATCCAATTGACTGTCATAATTTGATAGTCAACTAGAACATCAGCATAGGTCTAACTCACCATAGCTTCAGGTTCTATCTGGTCATCAATTGTATGACTAGATGCCTCTGTATCATTTTGTTGGAGGTCAGGTTTATGTCCTCCTCCTTTGTTGTATTCTGTTTATTATATATGAAAATCAGCCCTAGGCACAATTCCTAGTGGATTCATAAAAAAAAATTACATTATTAGGGTTTACAAAAGTGGCAAAAAAATTTAATCTTTCCGGAAAATCAATTGTTCCTAAACCATGCGCTGATACCATATGTAAGGATTTTTTTATGAGTTATAGACTGTGATTATGATACAAAATCTTTATCAATAATTCAGGATTGTAGAACTATATGATTTTCACATACTAAAACAAAATAAATACATAAATCAAGAAACATACCCGAATTCATAAGTTCTTGATGGAATTGTTTGAGGGAAGTGCTTAATCTTTACTTCCAGAGAAGTAGTTTCTCTCCCTTTCCTTTAACCTTCAGAACAACTCTTGATGGAAAAGGCTTGTTCTTGTTAGGCAGAGAGAGGGCCCTATTTGGTTGAGAGTTTTGTAACTTTATTTACACGTTCCATCAACGTGTAAAAGAGGGAAAGTTTTAAACCGGTTAGTAACTCCCACATCCAATAGGATTTAGGCTTTATTTATATTTATTTTGATTAATTTTGTTAAACCAAACTAAAAGTCACGTGGGCCACAATTTACATTAAAATCCTAATTTAAATATCAAATAGGAAAATAGGTGTCTNTTTAGAGTTTGAAATGTTTTAAAAGGAAAAAGTCATTAAAAAATGGTGACCTGGCACACCGAAATCAAATGTCAGGTGGCGACTCCGAGTTAATCCTTTTGAAACACATATTTTGTCACTTTTCAATGGAAAACCCTTTTCAAGCTTTACTAAATCTTTTTTATTGATCTAAGAGGGTTTAGTGATGGTTTGTTGAAAAAAAGGGGTGTGACATCTCTGGCGACTCTGCTGGAGACTTGCAGGTTCGAGCTAGTACTTGATCTTGTTGGCTTTTTAGGATTTTCGGGTGAGGTTTTTATGTGTTTTATTTGCTTTATTTGATTTTTATTTTGTTTATGTCGTTTTAATTTCTAGTTGCTTATTTGTTTACAGTTTTTTCTTTTTGTGTTACTGCTTTATAAATTATCATCATTTGCATAACCCCAAGTCCTCTTTCTGCAACAAGTCTTCCGGAGTACGTTTGAGCGTACACGGCCTTTTTGTGAGTCACCCGTGTCATTAGGGGGGTGGCGTGGGAGCATGGAGTGGGCGGACAGCTAGAGCAACCGCCATCGACCACGTGCCGCCCCGAATTGCCTTGTTAGTGAAACCCAAACATAGGCCAGCCTTTAGGTCATTTTTATTTGCATCATGTCATTTACACCTAGTAGGGCTCGGTCCCAGGTACCGTGTCCCTTTGTAGGAGGCCTATCCAATTTTGTCAAAATGGGCTCGTAGCCCAAAAAGATATAATCATCCCTATGTAATACATGTTGCATCTTTGAGGGTAAAAAGGTCATTTGACGGACCGATGCTTGGGAAAGAAGGGTGAAAAATGAAGCAAGTTGGGCCCAGTTATATTTTTCTTTCACTACTTTTTCAAAAAAAAAAACAAAAAAAAAATGAAAATGAAAAATCCAAAAAAGATTTTACACTTTCCCATTATTTTTCAAAAATTCAAAAAAAAAAAGAAAAAGAAAATCCCAAAAGATTTTACACTTTCCCATCATTTTTAAAAATTCAAAAAATAGAAAAAGAAAATCCAAAAAGATTTTACATTTTCCATCATTTTCAAAAAGACAAAAAAATTATTTTTCCAAATTAGTTGCATTTTTTTTAAAAAAAAAGAGCTTCCTCCCATGTCCGATCTTCCCGAACTACGCGAACCTGATTCTCGTCTTTCGAGACGTGATACGTAGGCAACCCACATAGGGTTCGATCTTCCTAGTAAGTCTTAGGTTCTTGGCTTTGCGGGGTCTTAGCCAAATCTTGCATGTCTAGCCACTTTTGGCCACATCGGCCATTCTTGCAAAATGGGGCCATTTTCGCGAAAGTGGTTCAATAAACCATGTCTTAGGATCTTGAGTCCACAACTAGGTGTCATATTACTTTAAGGTCCGTCCTTATTGAGGTTGCAACTTTAGCCACTTCTGGCTATATCGGCCGTTTTTGCAAAATGGGTCATTTCTGCAAATTGATTTTGGGCCATGATTATTGGGAGTTGAATCCATATAAGCCTTAGGAAATAGGGTAAATAAATTAACTCTGTTTTGGAATTTTGAAAGAAATGCTTTAAAAGAAAAAAGGAAAACATTTATTTTTGATTTTTGATTTTGATTTTTCTTTTGATATTTTGAAAGAAAGAAATACTTTTGTTTGAATTTTCGAGCAAAAATATTTTTCGGACTCAATTTTCGAAATTATTTATTTTATTTATTTATTTATCAAAGAAAGACATCTAAGGAGTATTTTCATGATTTATTTTGACCTGTAAAGAAAAGTGGCTATTTTTATTTAAGCAAACAAAGACTCGGTTTTGCAGATACGGCCTTTCAGCACTTCTGGGAGGAAGATTTTAAGGTTGTGCCCGCTAACCATTGAAAATGACCCAAGGTGGCTGTTCTTGCAAAAACGGCCTTCCGGCGCCCTTTTGGGGACATTCGGCTTATTTTAAGCAAGAATGGCATCACCCGACTTATTTTGACAAAAATTAAAATTTTGGTATTTTTGGCTATTTTCGCAAAAGGGTGGTTGGACCCGATGAGGGTTGCCTACGTATCTCACATCCGGTGAGAATCAAACCTGCGTAGTTCGGGCAAAATTGGGAATTGAGTAAACTAACTTTTTTTTTCTTTTTATAAAACTCAGACAATGAAAGTTTTAAGGCAAAAAATAGTTTTTTTTTAATTTTTTGAAAATTTTGTTTTCTTTCTTTTTTTTTTGAATTTTCTAAAAATGCTTTAAAAGAAGAAAGGGAATGTTTTTTGGATTTTGATTTTGACTTTATTTTTGAAAGAAAGACATCTGAAAATTCTTTTTTTTTATTTGAACTTTGGGAATTTTAAAAGTAGAAAGAAAATACTTTTTGTTTGAGTTTTTCATTTGTTTTCTCTTTTTCTAAGGAAGAAAAGAAAATATTTTTGGACTTTGGATGTAACCTCTT
Source organism: Nicotiana attenuata (assembly GCF_001879085.1). Lineage (NCBI taxonomy): Eukaryota > Viridiplantae > Streptophyta > Magnoliopsida > Solanales > Solanaceae > Nicotiana > Nicotiana attenuata. The sequence continues at coordinate 34,819 of NW_017673677.1, forward strand.
AATTTTCAAAAGGGGGACTTCTTTAAGAAAAATGTTTTGAATTTCTGAGCTTTTATTTATTTACAAAAGTACTTCTAAGGTAAAGCAAAAATATTTTTGGACTTTAATTTTTTCAAAATTTTTATTGACATTTGCGAAAAAAAGACTTCTAAAGAAGAAAAGAGTATTTTTGGATTTTTGTTTCTGATTTTTTTTGGATTTTTGGAAAAATACTTCAAAATGAAGGAAACCTGTATTTTGAAAGATTTCTAAAGAAAGATTTGAAAGAAAATATTTTTGGATTTTTTGAAAATTGGGATCGGAACCGATGAGGTTTGCCTACGCATCTCACATCCGGTGAGAATCAGACCCGCGTAGTTCGGTCAGATTTGCTAAAATTAAAAATGTATTTTTGAACAACAATTTTCTTCCTTTTTTTCAAATATTTTTCTCTTTTCTTTTTTTTTTTTTCATTTTTCACAAATCCGACAGCATTTTGGTACTATTTGGGCATCGGGGTTTTTCAAAACAAATGGTCACCCTCACTTAGTCCTAACACTGCTTATTTTCTCAATTTTCACTCATTTAGACAAGCCGGTCAACATGCAAAGCCGAGCAAATAAATGCGCAAGTAGCACGTAAGATGCATCAGGATGGTCAATTCATTTCAGGTCACCTGTCCTAGACGGACCCAACCCCTATGTTGAGTCCCCTAAGTCAAATGTACATGATGCAAACAAGCGTCCTACTAGGGATCCGGCATGAATTTTTGTTCTTCTAGGTTTAAACCCTAGGTTTATTGGTCTAGACCTGGCCTACCCGAGCGGACAACTCGAGCCGAGGGGGAGGCAGCGTACCGGGGATACAGAAGCTCCGCCGGCTTAGCAACTTATCCAAACCTCGTTCTAAATTGGGAAAGACACTAAACAGAAGAGAAGCTACACGAAGTGCACCCTTCTGCATGATGTAGAAGACTCAGAGAGAGGAAGGGATTCGCGACAGTTTATATATACAATTTCAACAAATATCAAAGCGGTAAAATATTTAGCACATATAGCATGGAACATGTAGGAAAATCAGATAAAGCCAAATATAACAATTATACTAAGCTCGAATTCTTGAACCCTGAATCCAAATTCTGGGTTCGTTTCCCCAGCAGAGTCGCCAGAGCTGTCACACCTCCTTTTTACACACCACCCCGAAGGATAGTATATAATGGAGTTTTTCCATTTAAAGTGACATTATTCGAAATGGGATTATTTATTTATTTAGAGTCGCCACTTGGGATAGGATTGGCTTTTGGTGTCCCAAGTCACCGGTTTAACTTGAATCCCAAATCGAGGAAAATTTCGACTTCCCAATTGGAGTCTGCGAACCAGAAATTCTGAATAAGAAATTCTGTTGACCCGGGGGAAGGTGTTAGGCACCCCCGGATCCCGTGATTCTAGCACGGTCGCTTAAATTAATATAAATAGCTGAAATCTGATTTTTATACATGTTCTAACCTACAGTGCACTTTTATAATTATTTACCACTTTTAGTTATTTTTATGAAAGCGAACATTGTTTAAAAACGTGTTTTCGGATCACGTCACATGAAATGCACCCGGATCCTCGACACATTCTTATTCAACGTTTTCGGATTTGGATTTGGGTCACATGAAATGCACACCCGTATTTAGGAAGGTAAAATTATTAAAAGGCGCGCCTAAAGCAACTACGCGTTTTTAACTTTGCGAGGGCCATGAAAATTTGCTAAATGACACGTCTCGAGTTCTAAGGATTTTAAAAGAAATAATTAAATGAGGGTCATGCAGTTGTCATTTTTGTTAGGCACGGCACAAATAAAACTGACAAAAGAAAGTAGTACATGGATCTTGACAATCATTTCTTAAAAACGTAACCTACATACACATACAGTGTAGAAATTCTTCCACATCAATGCAAATTGCAATTACAACTTAAAAAAACAGTACTATTGATAGTCCATTTTTGGACCCTAGCTTTTGTAAGGATTCTCACTATAGAAAATACACGGATATAAGCAATTTATTCAAAACAAATAGCATGCACTTAACCTCAGTGCATATCAAGTGATACACAAGGAAAATAAATCCAAAAGAAAACAACAAATTGGATTACACTTCCAGGTTTGCCTGCAAAACATGCCAAAAATATACACTTCAAAGAAAAGTCTTTTGCATCTATCTGTGGTAAGTTGTTTTTCCTAATTCTTTGTTTCTGAGTTCTGCAGGATCTCTCTCCAAAAACTCACTTCTTTTAAATCAGTGTAAAGGAAGACATAAAGCGCTACCAAACAATATCAGCAACAACAAAAAAAAAATGAAAAATAAAGATTGAAACAAATGAATAATATTATCTGGATACAATTAGCATTAACAGCTTAGCTTAACCATCCTTAAAAAGTCTAATGCCCGAATCAGAGGTTGAAATGGCTATATAGAAATGTTCTACATATGCTAGTAAATCCACATCAACGCACTTAAAAAGAAATCATGCGCACCCATAACAAACTATACACGTTAAACATAGGATAGGACAATTACACCAGATTTGCATCTTATTGACTCAAATTAGATTATTACAAAAATGTAAAACAAAGACATACCTAAAGTGTGAAAAATCAGCTGATAATCAAACGAATGTTTGAAATTAAGAAGCTAAACTCAGCAGAAAAGCCAACAATCACAGCTCTTGACGGGATGGCGCATAGCTATGGAAGCGCTTCACGCTGGAGCGGGACTACACAAATCACTAGAGCTTCATCCGGTAGTTCAATTTCCAAGTGAAAGATGAAATTATTAGTTGTAGTCACCATGGAAAACGAATTGACCAAATTAAACTCTATAATTTTAGCATCCAACTGAAAGTTCCATGGAAATGAAATTCTTTGGCAGTTTACGATATTGATTTGCACCACTTTTGAATAACGAAACGGAAATCCAAAGGGAAGGAATACATATGAAGAGAAAGTAGACGAGAAAAAAAAAAATAGAAAGTTAGAATGTGAGGAGGAGGAATGGCTGCCCGATTTTTGTTTGTTTTTCTTTTCAGAGGAGCTGCGCCGTCTTTGATATTTTTTGGGGAAGGGGATCCTTCTTCTTTTTCTAAAATCTGATCTCTAGGTTTGTTTGTTTTTTGGTCTATGTAGGTATTAGGTGCTACTATATAGGTATAGAAATTAGGTTAGGGGTATGGGCCTAGGAATTATGGGCTTGGAAGTTATTAGTTAGGTAGGAAAATTTAGGCCTAATTTGGGTACAAGAACTAGCTCAATATCCAATTAAATCTTTTCTTCAAATTCTTTTTCTTATCTTTCTTTTTCTTTTTCTTTAATTAAAAATCCTAAAATTAAAATCCTAGGTTATCTAAAAATGTGAAATTAAACTAATTACAAAAATTATAAAAGCTATTAAATCCTAAATTAAAAGACAAAAAATCAATAAAAGAAAAAGGTGTAAAAATGAAGCATTTTTTATGATTTTCAAATTTTTATAAAACAAGTAATTACTAGCTAATTCTAAAAATGTAAAAAAAAATTCTAAATGTAATGCATGATATTTTTTGTATTTTTTCATGAATTAAATAAAATTAAACATGCAAGAAAAAATGCAACCTATTAATAAAATCTATAAAAATTCCTAAAATGGCAAATAATTATAACAATATTCTATCTTCTTGGATTTTATAGGAGTATTTCATATAGGGCAAAAATCACGTGCTTACATGTGGGATACCGCACAATAACAGACCGCATAGCATAGCCTGGGATAAATGCACCAAGTTGAAAGAAAATAATAGTTCTTCTGTTGGTTGTAGTCCCTTCAGGAAAAAAACACTCGCGGAAATTGATTGCAAGAAGCCTTTCTCTATTTTTAGATCCTTTGAAGCATATTTATGTATCAAATAGCTATATTGCTAAACACTTTATATTTATAAATTCAGGAAAGAATGTAATCTACTTACAATTTATGGACCAGGTTGTTCATTATTTCTAACTCTCTTATGCAATAGCAGAATACAAAGTAAAACTTTTGTATGTATTCTGCATATACATGTGGCACCAAATACTCCCTATGAAAGAAAAGTAATACATGGTGGCCAAAGGGAAAAATACTTCTTTGATCCTAATTTAATTGATTAAGATAGTACATGGACTTTATAGAATTCCGGAGATATAAAATTTGCTAACAATTTTTTTTTCTACTGGTACCTTCTCATGTGTAAGCTTTATTGTACACAAATATTTACATTCTGATTATATGCAACAAAACTAATATGAAAACAACACCATGACAATATGATTTTTCTTTTCAAATACTTTCAATTATATCTTTACTAATTATACTCATTCGAATTACTATGTCATACTTAGAAGCAACCAATTGAAAAGTGAAATAATGGTTGCTCGTACATACTCTTGCAACTGCACAATTTAAATGGAGTGATTGCCTGCAAATATAAATAGACAATTTAGCAAATAAAAGTATTATCATGGGAGTGAAAAATTGCAGGGAGATATGTTTGACTACACATCCAAATACCAGCAAAATGAAATAATATAATCATGTCAAGCTGTTTTCTAGTCTACGGAGTTTAATCTCACAATGTTGTTTGTTCTCCCAAAAAAAGAAAAAGGGAAGGTAAAAGCGAAGATGAAGATAATTACGATAAATGGAAAAGCATAGTACAAAAAAACAGAATAGTAAAGCTTAAAATTCATAGGAGAAGGAACTTTAAATAATAAACAATAGTAACCGTGTAAAAGCCTATGTTAATGTACAATTTACTGTAATCCGTTACACGCAAGAATTCATAAGCAACATTAAATTTTCCCATTTTTAGAGTACTCATCATTGAAAGCAGTAGAGGTAAAGCTCCTCGCTTCAGGTGTCTTTCCTGCAGAAATCCTTGGTGTCTGTTCATTCTATAGCCTTATATCACCATAGAAAATATGTGGTGTCGTATAAATATGACATTGGTAAGAGCTTATGTTATCAAGGATAAAGGCGTACACATGAATTGTTGATTCGTGAATGGTAAACCTTGATGAGTACTTTCAGAGGACATATTCAATTCTTGTTCTAATATCCTTGTTATTTCAGTTTTATGCCCAAGTATTTATCTTCTTTTCATGATTTTTTGTATGAAACTGATGAACCCATGGCGCTTCGGTCAGCTAAGCAAAGCTCATCTGTAGCACAACCAACATTTGTTACTAATTCATTTGGAATTTTACAAAGGGGAATTAAGTTTCCAAAAATTTACTAAAAGATGTGTAACTAATAAAATATAAATTATTAATGTTCCATTTTCAGATATCTCATAATTCAATGACTCAAAAAAATCAGAATGAAAAGCATGTTACGAAATTACCATGGCTCTACTATTTTCAGTCAAATCATATGAGGTACGCGGGAATTCAGAGTTTTCAGTTGTCATGTGATGTCATTCTGGTCATTACCTAAAACAGATGGGGTTATTTCCATGTTCAATGGATTACGTATGGAAGCCCCACAAGAATGAGAAAAATATATCATTAAACATGATAATTACAGAACGAAGAAGGGAAAACAATCATCAAGTATTTAAAATTTGTGGTAAAGCCTTAATATAATACCTGTATTATCAGCATGAGAAGTTAATTCCCCTTCATATGTGCTTAGTTCAAAATTAGTATGTGCCTCCATCCTATTGCACTTTATAGCACTCTTATCGTACACCCTGGTAAAAAAAAAAAATTGACCCGTCAATCTTGAAAGAGTGAACGGCATAACATAAAGAGTGAACGACATAACATAAAAAGGAGATACTGAGGATTTATTAAGTATCAACATTCTAACACAATTCACTAAGTGAAAGCCGGAAACAGCTTGGTCAATAACAATACTTTGACAAAATTAATAAGCTACCAACTATAGTATTGCTTCATTATTTTTGCAAAGGTCTAATATTCTTATATGTGAGTAATTGACTACAGAACAGTCGTTAGGAAGGATCATTAGTTTGGTAAATATAATGCTAACTGTCCTTGTTCGAATCGTCCTTCATATGAAGCAATCAATCTAAAAATCTGAATTTATTGTATTAAGATCTCATTGATACGCAGACAATTTATTTTGAATTTTTAGCTTGTCCTACCCTTGTCCGGCTTATCTTGCGCCTGTCCAAATTGACCTACGTCTGTCCGACTTGTCCTGCACCTGTCCGAATTCTTTCCGACTTGTCCTACACCTCTCCAACTTATTTGGTTTAGCAAGAACTACCCAAAAAATATATAAGATAATGATCAGTAGCAGAGATAATTGATAAAGAAAATTCATAACTAACTACAAAATCAAGTCAAATTCAACATTTCCCCTTTAAAAGTTAGTGGCTTCATGAATTCTCTTAGAAATTTGATCTGATGAATATATATGTATCCAACCAACAGAGAAAATAGGAAAGAAAATCAAATTATTAAGACTGCCAACACATTGTACACATCTGCAGCATCTACGTCCACTATCTGCTCCTTTGTCTTTTTTTACTCAGACCACATGAAGCCTTTAAAAAGCTGATAAAAAAATCAGACATAGTAGTATACTGATACAATAATGTAAAACACAAAGTAATAAAAACTATGACTCAATCACAAACCTTACTTCTAGCAGTTAGAGTTGAAGTAAGAGTTGTTATCTGTTTTAATAAGTCATTATCAGCCTTCTTCCTTTGCATCTTCTCCTCCATATTTTTTCTTGAGTGTCAGGACTAATTTCAATAATCTCCTCAGAATTTGTCTTATCAATTTCACTACCGCCATTATATCCTGAAAATACACAGAGGTATTTGTAAATATAAGTAGAAACTAAAACTTCACGGAATTATCTGTTAAAGGAATACAATGTCAATTGTAACAAAAATCGTTCATGAAATACAAATCATACCAATCACCTCTTGTAGTGTAGAATTGTTGTTTGATATGCACACCATGGAGAAAGAAAAGAACTATATATACTGTAAAAGTAGAACTGATTTTAGAACTAATTTGATAAAAATGTGAAATCATGTTACTGGAATCGTGGGCAGACGTGGGTAAGGAGTTGATATCGTGGTAAGAGATTGTGGGATTGAGGTGCGGAATTTGGAGGATGAAATTTTTAGGGCAAAGAGATGAAAATGGTTCCCAATTGCCAGCGGCTAAAGTTTCAAAGTGTATCTACATACCTATTTAATAGGAATGGGGTTTTCTTTTTGAAAAAACGTAAAAACTACTTCTTCTTTTAAAATATAGAATAATGTGCTTTTTTTAAAAAATATATAGAATACTTAATTAATTGGTTTGAAATTCAAAATTCAAAAAAAAAAAACTAACTGTACCTAAATTAACTAATTTATCCTAAAATTGCTACATGGCATTTTATGTATTTGACACTTGGCAAAATCTCAGGACTGACTTTCTTCCTTTTAAGTAAATATAGATTAATGATGCAAGTATTTGTGATGACATATGTTTTATATTCATTGATTTAGTGGCAAACAAGTATAGTAGATTAAAGAAAGCAAGTGACCAGTTCTTAAGACAAAAGAACAAAGCACAGTGGTTGAAACAAGGGGATCAGAACAGCAGATACTTCCATAGTTTTATGAAGGCTAGAAGGAATGCCAACAAAATCTTCTCAATAAAGGACTCTAAAGGCAGTACGGTCACTAACATGGAGGGGATAGCAGGGGCATTTGTGGACTTTTATACAGAAGTGCTAGGGTCTACTAAAGATGATAGAACACATGTATGCAGTAATCGAGTGAGAAAAGGACCAATAGTGACAGAGGAACAGAGGAACATGTTGATTGAAGAATTCAATATGAAGAAGGTCAAGCAAGCATTATGGCAAATTGATGGGGAAAAAGCTCCAGGTCCTGATGGATATGGTAGCAAATTCTTTAAAGATAGCTGAAACATAATCAGTAAAGACCTTAAGGAGGGAATACTAGAGTTCTTCACATCAAGGAAGATGCTAAAGGTAATCAACAACACAGTAATCACTGTCATTCCTAAGAGCAGCCATGCAGAGGCAGTTGGAGACTATAGACCCATTGCCCGCTGTAACACATTGTATAAGGTCATATCCAAAATGCTTTGTAATAGGCTTAAAATCATCCTGCCAAACATAATTTTCAAAAATCAGAGTGCCTTTGTAGCTGGAAGAACAATCATGCAGAACATATTGATTTGCCAAGACCTAGTCAGACAATATAATAGGAAAGCAGCAACCAAAAGTTGCTTGATTAAAATAGATCTTAAGAAGGCCTAAGACTCTATAGAATGAGATTTTAAGGAAGAGATGTTACATGCACTCAATTTCCCTCTGAAGTTCATAAGGTGGATCATAGAATGCTTATCAACTCCTCAGTATACTGTGGCTATAAATGGAGGGTTATATGGGAGCATAAAAGGGAAAAGAGGCCTGAGACAAGGATATCCCATATCCCCTTTACTGTTTGTTATATATATAGAATATTTCACCAGAATTATGAAGCTAGTGGCACATCAGGAGAGTTTTGGTTAATACCAAATGTAGAAGTTCGCAGCTCAATCATCTATGCTTTGCAGATGATGTACTCTTTTTTTGCAAAGGAGAGTTCCACTCTGTTATTGTCACGACCCCAATCCCGGTCGTGATGGCGCCCAACACAATGCTAGGCAAGCCCGACCATTTAAACATTCCCAAATCCAAATATGCAACCCATTACCAATTTATAGAGTTAGTTATCAGATAACATAATTCCAACCCGTAGTAATAGACAGAAATAGTGCGAAAAAACCATAACAAATGCCAATACAACTCCCAACAGATCTGGGGTCACGAGTCTAGAGCCTCTAAATACAACTGAGTAGCAAAATCTAAACATATGAAAGTCTAGGATGCGGGAAAGCAAAGGGTTAAGGGGAGAAGTCGGGTCCTGCGGACGCCAGACAACTACCTTGACAACTCCTGTGATAATCTGGAGAGCAGCAACAACTCTACTAAGCCTCTGGAACACCTGTATCTGCACACATGGTGCAGGGAGTAAAGTGAGTACTCCAACTCAGTGAGTAATAAGCATAGATAATGGCTGAAGATAAGAAATCACGAAATATTACAATGTAAAGCTATAATTGGCAAGCCAGCACATTTAGCGGTGAGATAACAGCAAATCAAATGACAGGTAAAGCAAATAAATACCAATGCATATGACCGCTGCGGCGCGCAACCCGATCCATTTGGGTACCCGCGCTCACTGTGGGGCTTCAGACTCCAGAGGGGCTCCTACAGCCCAAGCGCAATATCGACATAACATCGCTGCGGCGTGCAGCCCGATCCATGCTCAGTCCAGAATATGCAAGTAAGCCACTCGGGCAATATTAAGTAATAGCTCTCAGCTCCAAACGTCAGAAAAATGTAGTTTAAGTTTTTAAATCTTAGAAATATGACTGAACATTTCAAAACAATGTTTAACTCAGGACTGAAATCATTTAACATGCTAAGTATCATGGAAACAGTGATAATAATCCCTGGAGGATTCAAATAATCGGCACAAAGCCCAAATATATCCATAAAATCCAAGTAGGATGATTACCAATAAATCTCTAGTCAAGAACGCATTATGAACATCACTCGGGACGGACTAAGCCACAGTCCCCAATCACAAACGACCCGCACTCGTCATAGAGTACGTGTCTCGCCTCAATATAGCGTCACAATGCGATATACCGGGGTTTCAGACCCTCAGGTCATCATCTACATCTATTACTCACCTCAAGCCGGCCACAAGTCTAGCTCGCTATGCCTTTTCCTCTCGAATCAACCTCCTCGCGTGCCGAATCTGGTCAAAACCACAAGGAATACATTACTATAGGCCAAAGAAACATAACCCAATTGAAAGGACTCGAAAAACACCAAAAATCACAAAGTTGGCAAAACCCGAGCCCCGGGCCCACTTCTCGAAAAATTACAAAATTCACATCACCGGATTCCTCGTCTCGCCACGAGTCCATGCATATTGAATTTATAAAAATCGGAGTCCATTTGACCCCTCAAATCCCCATTTTAGACTCTTTTAAGGTCAAGCCCTAAACCGCCATTTTTGACCTTTGATTCCTTGGTTATTCAGTCTAAATCCATGTTTATACACCATAAAATCAAACTCTAAGTCCAAGAATCCATACCTGATTAAAGACCTCGAAACCCTATTCAAAATCGCCTCAAAGTTCTCAAGGTTCGGAGTCCAAAATGTTACCCTTTCAAAAATTCGCGAAGAAGATAAATCTCACTTAACTGCCAGTTATTTCCGCTTCTGCGGACCAAATACCGCTTTTCCGACTTCCGCTTATGCGGTCAACGTCCGCTTTTGCGGACTTTTCACTTAAGGCCACTCTCCGCTTCTGCGGTCCCCAATCGCATCTGCGGGATCGCTTAAGCGATCCTAATCCCGCCTCTGCGGAACCTGGCAAGGGTCAAGTTTTCCGCATCCGCGCTCCTCAAACCGCTTCAGCGAGACCGCACATGCGGCCCCACAACCGCAGGTGCGAAACCAACAGATACCAGCAACTTGAACCTGCAATTAAACTCCAAAACCTTCTGTTTAACCACCCGAACTCACCCCGAGGCCCCCGGGACCTCAACCAAAAGCACAGACATGATCCAATACCCTATTCAAACTTGTTCCAATCTTAAAACACATCCAACAACACAAAAATCTACATTTTTCATCATTTTCAAGCCTAAGTTCTTCAAATTCTTCCGAAACTCACATTCGATAAAAAACCCAACCAAATCACCTCCGAATTACCTGAAATTTTGCACGCATATCCAAAATCGCCTAGCGAAGCTACTGAAACTCTCGGAATTCCATTCCGAGCCTCGGATCAAAATCTCACCTACCAACCGGAATTCGCCAAAATACTAACTTCGCCAATTCAAGCCTAATTCTACACCGGAACTCCAAAATCACTTCCGATCACACTCCTAAGTCACAAATCATCCCCCGAAGCTAATCGAATCACCGGAAATCACATCCGAGCCCTCTAACTCGTTAGTCAACATCCGGTTGACTTTTCCAATATAAGCCTTCCTTAAAGAGACCAAGTGTCTCATTTTCTACCCAAGCCAAACCAATTCGACTCTAACTCACCAATTGCCGATAATGGAACATGAAGAAGCAATAAACAGGGAAAACGGGGCGGTAACACATGGGACGACGGGACGGGTCGTCACATCCTCCCCAACTTAAACAAACGCTCGTCCTCGAGCGGGTCAAGGAACATACCTGAAGCCTCAAATAGGTGAGGATATCTGCTCCGCATCTCCTGCTCGGTCTCCCAAGTAGCCTCCTCTACGGGCCGACCTCTCCACTGCACCTTTACCGAAGCTATATCCTTTGATCTCAACTTTCGAACCTGACGACCCAAAATAGCCACTGGCTCCACATCATAGGTCAAGTCATCATCCAACTGAACCGTGCTAAAGTCTAACACATGAGACGGGTCCCCAACATACTTTCGGAGCATAGAAACATGGAATACCGGATGAACCCCCGACAAGCTGGGTGGCAAAGCAAGCATATAGGCCACCTCCCCAATCCTCCTAAGTATCTCAAAAGGACCAATGAACCGTGGACTCAACTTTCCTTTCTTTCCAAATCTCATAACGCCCTTCATGGGCGAAACCTTCAACAAGACCTTCTCGCCCACCATATAAGATACATCTCGAACCTTCCGGTCTGCATAACTCTTCTGACGCGATTGAGCTGTACGAAGTCTCTCCTGGATCACTTTCACCTTATCTAAGGCATCCTGGACCAACTCTGTCCCCAATAGCCTAGCCTCGCCGGGCTCAAACCAACCAACCGGAGACCTACACCATCTTCCATATAAGGCCTCATACGGTGCCATCTGGATGCTGGACTGATAGCTGTTGTTGTAGGCAAACTCTGCCAGTGGCAAGAACCTCCGAAATCAATAACACAGGCACGCAACATGTCCTCCAATATCTGAATGGTACGCTCGGACTGCCTGTCCGTCTGAGGATGAAATGCTGTGCTCAGCTCCACCTGTGTACCCAACTCCCGCTGAAAAGTCTTCCAGAACTGGGAAGTAAACTGAGTACCTCTATCTGAGATAATGGAAACTGGGACCCCATGCAACCGAACGATCTCCCGGATGAAAATCCCTGCTAGCCGCTATGAAGAATAGGTAGTACACACCGGAATGAAGTGCGCGGACTTGGTCAGCCGATCCACAATCACCCAAATCGATTCAAACTTCCTCGAAGTACGAGGGAGACCACTCACAAAATCCATAGTAATCCTCTCCCACTTCCACTCTGGAATATCCATCCGCTGAAGTACACCACCGGGCCTCTGATGCTCATATTTGACCTGCTGACAGTTGAGACACCGAGCTACATAACTCACAATATCTTTCTTCATTCTCCTCCACCAGTAGTGCTGCCTCAAATCCTGATACATCTTCGCGGCACCCGGATGAATGGAATACCGTGAGCTGTGGGCCTCCTCTAATATCAACTCCCGAAGCCCATCCACATTGGGCACGCAAATCCGGCCCTGCATCCTCAACACGCCATCATCATCAATAGTCACATCTCTGGCATTGTCGTGCTGGACCCTGTCCTTAAGGACAAGCAAATGCGGATCATCATACTGGCGCTCTCTAATGCGGTCATACAAGGAAGACCGAGAAACCACACAAGCCAACACCCGACTAGGCTCCGAAATATCTAGCCTCACCATCCGATTGGCCAAAGCCTGGACATCAACTGCAAAGGGCCTCTCCCCAACTGGAATGTACGCCAAACTACCCATACTAACCGCCTTCCGGCTCAAAGCATCGGCCACTACATTGGCCCTCCCCGGATGATACAAAATGGTAATATCATAGTCCTTGAGTAACTCAAACCACCTCCGCTGCCTCAAATTAAGATCCTTCTGTTTGAACAAATGCTGAAGGCTGCGATGATCAGTATATATCTCACAAGATACGCCATATAAGTAGTGCCTCCAAATCTTCAAAGCATGAACTATAGTAGCCAACTCCAAATCATGTACGGGGTAGTTCTTCTCATGAGGCTTCAACTGACGAGAAGCATATGCAATAACTCTACCCTCCTGCATCAACACACATCCGATCCCAACTCTTGAAGCATCACAATACACGGTGTAAGAACCTGAAGCTGATGGCAAAACCAACACTGGAGCTGTGGTCAAAGCTGTCTTGAGCTTCTGAAAGCTCTCCTCGCACTCGTCCGACCATACAAATGGTGCACCCTTCTGCGTCAACTTGGTCAAGGGCGAAGCAATAGATGAAAAACCCTGGACGAACCGGCAATAATAACCTGCCAAACCGAGGAAACTCCGAATCTTCGTGGCTGAGGACGGTCTAGGCCAACTCTGCACCGCCTCTATCTTCTTTGGATCAACCTGAATACCATCACTGGACACCACATGCCCCAGAAAAGCCACAGAACCAAGCCAGAACTCACACTTGGAGAACTTTGCATAAAACTTCTCCTCCCTCAATCTCTGTTATACCACTCTCAAATGTTGTGCGTGCTCCTCCTGGCTACGCGAGTACACCAGGATATCATCAATAAAAACAATCACAAATGAATCTAGATACGGCCGAAATACGCTGTTCATCAAATGCATGAACGCGGCTGGGGCATTAGTCAGCCCAAAAGACATAACTAGAAACTCATAGTGCCCATATCTAGTCCTGAAGGCAGTCTTCATAATATCCGAATCCCTGATCTTCAGCTGATGATAGCCTGAACGGAGATCAATCTTAGAGAATACCCTTGCCCCCTGGAGCTGGTCAAACCAATCATCAATACGCGGTAGTGGATACTTGTTCTTCACTGTCACCTTGTTCAACTGCCTGTAGTCAATGCACATTCTCATTGTGCCATCCTTCTTCTTCACAAATAGGACCGGTGCACCCCACGGTGGCACACTAGGACGAATAAACCCCTTATCTAGGAGTTCCTGAAGCTGATCCTTTAGTTCCTTCAACTCCGCTGGTGCCATACGATACGGAGGAATGGAAATGGGCTGAGTGCCCGGCACCAGATCAATACCAAAATCAATGTCCCTGTCCGGTGGCATACCCGGCAGGTCTGTAGGAAATACATCAGGGAAGTCCCTCACAACGGGAACAGAAACAAGGCTAGGAGTCTCAGCTCCGACATCTCTCACAAAAGCCAAATACGATAGACAACCTTTCCCAACCATCCGCTGGGCCTTTAGGAAAGAAATCACCCTGCTAGGAACATAGTCAGTCATACCACGCCACTCAATCCTCGGAACACCCGGAATAGCCAACGTAACTGTCTTGGCATGACAGTCCAGAATGGCATGGTACGGAGATAGCCAGTCCATACCCAGAATAACATCAAAATCTACCATGCTCAACAACAACAAGTCAACTCGGGTCTCCAGACCCCCAATAGTCACCAGACAAGATCGATATACATGATCCACAATAATAGTATCATCCACGGGGTAGATACGTGAACAGGCAAAGCAAGACACCCTCGGGTAGTCCCCAGGTGATAAGCAAAATATGAAGATACATAGGAATAGGTAGATCCGGGATCAAACAAAACAGAGGCATCCCTGTGGCAGACTAAGATAATACCTGTGATAACAGCATCTGATGCAATGGCGTCCCTCCTGTCTGGGAGAGCATAGAATCGAGCTTGACCACCGGCAGTCCGGCCTCCACCCCTGGGGCGGAACCTGGATACCTGGCCTCCACCCCTAGCTGACTGGGCGGGTGCTGATGAAACAGGAGTAGAAGATGAGGGCTGATCCCTCTGCTGAGACTGACTACCACGAAGCCGAGGACACTGTCTCCTCATATGACCAAACTCACCGCACTCGTAGCAACTACCCGGTGCTGGAGAAGGGGACTGAAGGGAACCCCTCGCTGTAGAGGAACCCTGGGCTGAAGAGGCAGGAGTAGAGCTCTGAGCTGGAAGGGCACTAAGTGAAGACTAGCCCTGCTGAAATCCCTGTTGACCACGGCCTGAAGAAGCCCCACTATACTCTGGGCGACCTGACTGAGGAGGCCTGAAGGAACGACCTCTGCCACGCTAGAACTGGCCCCTAGACGGAGCACCACTGAAGCTACCTGAACCTCGAGGCCTCTTGGCCTCCCTCTCCTCACGCTCCCGACGGCGAACCGTCTCAATCTCTCGAGCCATGTCAACTACCTCCTTGAACAAGGCACCTATAACCCTCTCTCTGGTCATCAAAATGCGGAGTGAATAGTTGAGGCCATCCACGAACCTCCTAATCCTCTCCCGATCAGTCGGGATCATCCAAGTAGCATGCCGAGCTAACTGCGTAAACCTCATCTCGTACTGGGTCACAGACATGTCTCCCTGAATCAACCACTCAAACTGCCGACGCAACTCCTCCCTGCGAGACTACGGTACGTACTTCTCCAGAAAGAGAGTGGAGAACTGCTGCCATGTAAGGGGCGCTGCTCCAACAGGCCTACGCCTCTCAAACTCCCCCCACCAGGTAAATGCAGGCCCTGAGAACTGGAAGGTAGTAAATGCCACCCCACTCGACTCTAAGATCCCTGCGGTGTGAAGCATACGCTGACACTTGTCAAGGAAACCCTGGGCATCCTCGCCCTCAGCACCACTGAACACCGGAGGCTGGAGCCTACCGAACCTCCCAAGACGACGTTGCTCATCGTCTGGCATAGCTGGAACCACATAGTCTGGAGCTGGTGCAACTGGTGCAACTGGCGCAGCTGGAGCAACTGGTGCAACTCCCGGTGTCTGCAATCCCTGAACCACCTGCTCAGGTGTGCGGGCAGCTGGGGTCTGATGACCTCCCCCAGTCTGTGAGGTAGCTGCTGCAGTAGTGGCTGAGACTGCCTGAGGCAGGCTAGTGCAAACGGATAATTTCTGAGCCAAAGCCTCCTGGAGGCCAGGAATCTCAATAGGCACTGCTGGTGCCTGCACAGGTACTGCTGGAGCATCAACAACTGGAGTCTGGCCCTGAACTGGGGCAACTGGTGGGTCAACAGGTGCTGTCCCTACTGCTCTGCCTCGACCACGACCACGACCGCGTCCACGGCCTCTAGTGGGTGGTACTGGTGGTCGTCCATCACGTCCGGTAGCACGAGTTCTCACCATCTGCGAGAGAATAGAATACAGAAGTTTAGTTCTCGGGACAACAAAGCCGCACGACAAGAATTTCAAGAATATGAAGTTTTCCTAAAGGTTCTGCAGCCTCTCGAGGAGAAATACAGGCGTCCCCGTACCGCTCCGCGAGACCCTACTAAACCGGCTCATGATTCGCGAGGCCTAGTAACCTAGGCTCTGATACCAACTTGTCACGACCCCAATCCCGGTCGTGATGGCGCCCAACACAATGCTAGGCAAGCCCGACCATTTAAATATTCCCAAATCCAAATACGCAACCCATTACCAATTTATAGAGTTAATTATCAGATAACATAATTCCAACCCGTAGTAATAGACAGAAATAGTGCGGAAAAACCATAACAAATGCCAATACAACTCCCAACAGATCTGGGGTCACGAGTCTAGAGCCTCTAAATACAACTGAGTAGCAAAATCTAAACATATGAAAGTCTAGGATGCGGGAAAGCAAAGGGATAAGGGGAGAAGTCGGGTCCTGCGGACGCCGGGCAGCTACCTCGACAACTCCTGTGATAATCTGGAGAGCAGCAACAACTCTACTAAGCCTCTGGAACACCTGTATCTGCACACATGGTGCAGGGAGGAAAGTGAGTACTCCAACTCAGTGAGTAATAAGCATAGATAATGGCTGAAGATAAGAAATCACAAAATATTACAATGTAAAGCTATAATTGGCAAGCCAGCACATTTAACCGTGAGATAACAACAAATCAAATGACAGGTAAAGCAAATAAATACCAATGCATGAATGTAATGCAATGCATATGACCGCTGCAGCGCGCAGCCCGATCCATTTGGGTACCCGCGCTCACTGTAGGGGTTCAGACTCCGGAGGGGCTCCTACAGCCCAAGTGCAATATCGTCATAACATCGCTGCAGCGTGTAGCCCGATCCATGCTCAGTCCAGAATATGCAAGTAAGCCACTCGGGGCAATATTAAGTAATAGCTCTCAGCTTCAAACGTCAGAAAAATGTAGTTTAAGTTTTTAAATCTTAGAAATATGACTGAACATTTCAAAACAATGTTTAACTCAGGACTGAAATCATTTAACATGCTAAGTATCATGAAAACAGTGATAATAATCCCTGAAAGATTCAAATAATCGGCGTAAAGCCCAAATATATCCATAAAATCCAAGTAGGATGATTACCAATCCATCTCTAGTCAAGAACACAGTATGAACATCACTCAGGATGGACTAAGCCACAGTCCCCAATCACAAACGACCCCGCACTCGTCATAGAGTACGTGTCTCGCCTCAATATAGCGTCACAATGCGATATACCGGGGTTTCAACCCTCAGGTCATCATCTACATCTATTACTCACCTCAAGCCGGCCACAAGTCTAGCTCGCTATGCGTTTTCCTCTCGAATCAACCTCCTCGTGTGTCGAATCTGGTCAAAACCACAAGGAATACATTACTATAGGCCAAAGAAACATAACCCAATCGAAAGGACTCGAAAAACACCAAAAATCACGAAGTTGGCAAAACTCGAGCCGCGGGCCCACTTCTCGAAAAATTACAAAATTCACATCACCGGATTCCTCGTCTCGCCACGAGTCCATACATATCAAATTTACCAAAATCGGAGTTCAAATGCCCTTTCAAATCCCAAATTTTCATTTCAAAAACCAAGCCCTAGTTCTTCCAATTTTTACCCAAATTTCCAAGAATTAATGGTTGATTCTTCAAAAAAAAAAATGGCGTTTCTAGGTCACGAGACTTACCTCCAATCAATTCCCGTCAAAATCCTCTTCAATTTCTACCAAAAAGCTCTTAAGGTGGTTAACAATGGAGGAAATATGAATAGGCTCGCGGATGAAATAATCAATTAAAACCCTTCTGCCCGGGTGTTTTTAACCCTATGTGATCGCGGCCCTAGGCATGCGATCGCGATGAACAAATTCTCAGGGATTCAAAAACGTTCTATGCGAACGCAACAGGAGCTATGCGATCGCGGTTAACAATTTCCCAAACCTACGCGAACGCGTCCAATTTTATGCAAACGCGTAGAATAAAAACATGCTGCCCCAAAATCCTCTTATGCGAACGCGGGATGTACTATGCGATCGCGTAGTTTTACCTCCCAGTGCTATGCGATCGCGACTCAATGGATGCGATCGCATAGGCCAATTTTTCCTTCTGCAACATCTGCTGAAACCTAAAACTTTCAATAGCTAAACTTGGTCCGTTTGACCACCCGAAATCATCCCGAGGCCCCCGGGACCTCAACCAAAAGCACCAACACATCCTAAAACGTTATTCAAACTTGCTCCAATCTTCAAAACACATCAAACAACGCTAAAACCATTAAATCACATCGGATTCAAGCCTAAGTTTCTTCAAAACTTCCGAAATACGCATTTGATCAAAAACCCAACCAAAACACCTCCGAATGACCTGAAATTTTGCACACATATCCAAAATCACCTAGCGGAGCTACTGCAACTCTCGGAATTCCATTCCGACCCCCGGATCAAAATCTCACCTACCAACCGGAATTCGCCAAAATACTAACTTCGCCAATTCAAGCCTAATTCTACACCGGACCTCCAAAATCAATTCCGATCGCACTCCTAAGTCACAAATCATCCCCCGAAGCTAACCGAATCACCGGAATTCATATCCGAGCCCTCTAACTCAATAGTCAACATCCGGTTGACTTTTCCGATATAAGCCTTCCTTAAAGAGACTAAATGTCTCATTTCCTATCCAAACCAATCCAATTCAACTCTAACTCACCCGATGTCGATAATGAAACATGAAGAAGCAATAAATGGGGAAAACGGGGCTGTAATGCATGAGACGACGGGTCGGGTCGTCACATCCTCCCCAACTTAAACAAACGCTCGTCCTCGAGCGGGTCAAGAAACATACCTGAGGTCTCAAATAGGTGAGGATATCTGCTCCGCATCTCCTGCTCGGTCTCCCAGGTAGCCTCCTCCACGGGCCGACCTCTCCACTGCACCTTTACTGAAGCTATATCCTTTGATCTCAATCTCCGAACCTGACGACCCAAAATAGCCACTGGCTCCACAACATAAGTCAGATCATCATCCAACTGAACTGTGCTGAAGTCTAACACATGAGACGGGTCCCCAACATACTTCCGGAGCATAGAAAAATGAAATACCGGATGAACCCCCGACAAGCTGGGTGGCAAAGCAAGCATATAGGCCACCTCCCCAATCCTCCTAAGTATCTCAAAAGGACCAATGAACTGTGGACTCAACTTTCCTTTCTTTCCAAATCTCATAACGCCCTTCATGGGCGAAACCTTCAACAAGACCTTCTCGCCCACCATATAAGATACATNTGTTTAACTCAGGACTGAAATCATTTAACATGCTAAGTATCATGAAAACAGTGATAATAATCCCTGAAAGATTCAAATAATCGGCGTAAAGCCCAAATATATCCATAAAATCCAAGTAGGATGATTACCAATCCATCTCTAGTCAAGAACACAGTATGAACATCACTCAGGATGGACTAAGCCACAGTCCCCAATCACAAACGACCCCGCACTCGTCATAGAGTACGTGTCTCGCCTCAATATAGCGTCACAATGCGATATACCGGGGTTTCAAACCCTCAGGTCATCATCTACATCTATTACTCACCTCAAGCCGGCCACAAGTCTAGCTCGCTATGCCTTTTCCTCTCGAATCAACCTCCTCGCGTGGCGAATCTGGTCAAAACCACAAGGAATACATTACTATAGGCCAAAGAAACATAACCCAATCGAAAGGACTCGAAAAACACCAAAAATCACAAAGTTGGCAAAACCCGAGCCCCGGGCCCACTTCTCGAAAAATTACAAAATTCACATCACCTGATTCCTCATCTCGCTCCATGCATATCTAATTTATAAAAATCGGAGTCCATTTGACCCCTCAAATCCCCATTTTAGACTCTCTTAAGTTCAATCCCTAAACCACCATTTTTGACCTTTGATTCCTTGATTATTCAGTCTAAATCCATGTTTATACACCATAAAATCAAACTCTAAGTCCAAGAATCCATACCTGATTAAAGCCCTCGAAACCTTCTTCAAAATCGCCTCAAAGTTCTCAAGGTTCGGAGTCCAAAATGTTACCCTTTCAAAAAAATTCGCGAAGAAGATAAATCTCACTTAACTTCTAGTTATTTCCGCTTCTGCGGACCAAATACCGCTTTTGCGACTTCCGCTTATGCGGTCAACGTCCGCTTTTGCGGACTTTTCACTTAAGGCCACTTTCCGCTTCTGCGGTCCCCAATCGCATCTGCGGGACCGCTTAGGCGATCCTAATCCCGCCTCTGCGGAACCTGGCAAGGGTCAAGTTTTTCGCTTCTGCGCTCCTCAAACCGCTTTGGCGAGACCGCACCTGCGGCCCCACAACCGCAGGTGCGAAACCAACAGATACCAGCAACTTGAACCTGCAATTAAACTCCAAAAACCTTCTGTTTAACCACCCGAAATCACCCCCGAGGCTCCCGGGACCTCAACCAAAAGCGCATACATGATCCAATACCCTATTCAAACTTGTTCCAATCTTAACAACACATCCAACAACACAAAAATCCTCATTTTTCATCAGTTTCAAGCCTAAGTTCTTCAAATTCTTCCGAAACTCACATTCGATCAAAAACCCAACCAAATCACCTCCGAATCACCTGAAATTTTGCACACATATCCAAAATCACCTAACAGAGCTACTGCAACTCTCAGAATTCCATTCCGACCCGCGGATCAAAATCTCACCTACCAAACAGAATTCGCCAAAATACTAACTTCGCCAATTCAAGCCTAATTCTACACCGAACCTCCAAAATCAATTCCGATCGCACTCCTAAGTCACAAATCATCCCCCGAAGCTAACCGAATCATCGGAATTCATATCCGAGCCCTCTAACTCAATAGCCAACATCCGGTTGACTTTTCCAATATAAGCCTTCCTTAAAGAGACTAAATGTCTCATTTCCTATCCAAACCAATCCAATTCAACTCTAACTCACCCGATGTCAATAATGAAACATGAAGAAGCAATAAATGGGGAAGACGGGGCTGTAATACATGAGACGACGGGCCGGGTCGTCACATCCTCCCCAACTTAAACAAACGCTCGTCCTCGAGCGGGTCAAGGAACATACCTGAAGCCTCAAATAGGTGAGGATATCTGCTTCGCATCTCCTGCTCGGTCTCCCAGGTAGCCTCCTCCACGGGCCGACCTCTCCACTGCAGCTTCACCAAAGCTATATCCTTTGATCTCAACTTTCGAACATGACAACCCAAAATAGCCACTGGCTCCACATCATAGGTCAAGTCATCATCCAACTGAACCGTGCTGAAGTCTAACACATGAGACGGGTCCCCAACATACTTCCGGAGCATAGAAACATGAAACACCGGATGAACCCCCGACAGGCTGGGTGGCAAAGCAAGCATATAGGCCACCTCCCCAATCCTCCTAAGTATCTCAAAAGGACCAATGAACCGTGGACTCAACTTTCCTTTCTTTCCAAATCTCATAACGCCCTTCATGGGCGAAACCTTCAACAAGACCTTCTCGCCCACCATATAAGATACATCTCGAACCTTCCGGTCTGCATAACTCTTCTGACGCGATTGAGCTGTACGAAGTCTCTCCTGGATCACTTTCACCTTATCTAAGGCATACTGGACCAACTCTGTCCCCAATAGCCTAGCCTCGCCGGGTCA
>NW_017673677.1:58582-83260 GCF_001879085.1 Nicotiana attenuata
CTCCAGGTCCTGATGGATATGGTAGCAAATTCTTTAAAGATAGCTGAAACATAATCAGTAAAGACCTTAAGGAGGGAATACTAGAGTTCTTCACATCAAGGAAGATGCTAAAGGTAATCAACAACACAGTAATCACTGTCATTCCTAAGAGCAGCCATGCAGAGGCAGTTGGAGACTATAGACCCATTGCCCGCTGTAACACATTGTATAAGGTCATATCCAAAATGCTTTGTAATAGGCTTAAAATCATCCTGCCAAACATAATTTTCAAAAATCAGAGTGCCTTTGTAGCTGGAAGAACAATCATGCAGAACATATTGATTTGCCAAGACCTAGTCAGACAATATAATAGGAAAGCAGCAACCAAAAGTTGCTTGATTAAAATAGATCTTAAGAAGGCCTAAGACTCTATAGAATGAGATTTTAAGGAAGAGATGTTACATGCACTCAATTTCCCTCTGAAGTTCATAAGGTGGATCATAGAATGCTTATCAACTCTCAGTATACTGTGGCTATAAATGAGGGTTATATGGGAGCATAAAAGGGAAAAGAGGCCTGAGACAAGGATATCCCATATCCCCTTTACTGTTTGTTATATATATAGAATATTTCACCAGAATTATGAAGCTAGTGGCACATCAGGAGAGTTTTGGTTAATACCAAATGTAGAAGTTCGCAGCTCAATCATCTATGCTTTGCAGATGATGTACTCTTTTTTTTGCAAAGGAGAGTTCCACTCTGATACCAACTTGTCACGACCCCAATCCCGGTCGTGATGGCGCCCAACACAATGCTAGGCAAGCCCGACCATTTAAACATTCCCAAATCCAAATATGCAACCCATTACCAATTTATAGAGTTAATTATCAGATAACATAATTCCAACCCGTAGTAATAGACAGAAATAGTGCGGAAAAACCATAACAAATGCCAATACAACTCCCAACAGATCTGGGGTCACGAGTCTAGAGCCTCTAAATACAACTGAGTAGCAAAATCTAAACATATGAAAGTCTAGGATGCGGGAAAGCAAAGGGTTAAGGGGAGAAGTCCGGTCTTGCGGACGCCAGGCAGCTACCTCGACAACTCCTGTGATAATCTGGAGAGCAGCAACAACTCTACTAAGCCTCTGGAACACCTGTATCTGCACACATGGTGCAGGGAGTAAAGTGAGTACTCCAACTCAGTGAGTAATAAGCATAGATAATG
This sequence comes from Nicotiana attenuata, assembly GCF_001879085.1. Classification (NCBI taxonomy): domain Eukaryota; kingdom Viridiplantae; phylum Streptophyta; class Magnoliopsida; order Solanales; family Solanaceae; genus Nicotiana; species Nicotiana attenuata. The sequence goes on from NW_017673677.1 coordinate 59,792, forward strand.
GCTGAAGATAAGAAATCACGAAATATTACAATGTAAAGCTATAATTGGCAAGCCAACACATTTAACGGTGAGATAACAGCAAATCAAATGACAGGTAAAGCAAATAAATACCAATGCATGAATGCAATGCAATGCAATGCAATGCATATGACCACTGCGGCGCGCAGCCCGATCCATTTGGGTACCCGCGCTCACTTTGGGGTTCAGACTCCGGAGGGGCTCCTACAGCCCAAGCGCAATATCGACATAACATCGCTGCGGCGTGCAGCCCGATCCATGCTCAGTCCAGAATATGCAAGTAAGCCACTCGGGCAATATTAAGTAATAGCTCTCAGCTCCAAACGTCAGAAAAAGGTAGTTTAAGTTTTTAAATCTTAGAAATATGACTGATCATTTCAAAACAATGTTTAACTCAGGACTGAAATCATTTAACATGCTAAGTATCATGGAAACAGTGATAATAATCCATGAAGGATTCAAATAACCGGCACAAAGCCCAAATATATCCATAAAATCCAAGTAGGATGATTACCAATAAATCTCTAGTCAAGAACACAGTATGAACATCACTCGGGACAGACTAAGCCACAGTCCCCAATCACAAACGACCCCGCACTCGTCATAGAGTACGTGTCTCGCCTCAATATAGCGTCACAATGCGATATACCGGGGTTTCAAACCCTCATGTCATCATCTACATCTATTACTCACCTCAAGCCGGCCACAAGTCTAGCTCGCTATGCCTTTTCCTCTCGAATCAACCTCCTCGCGTGCCGAATCTGGTCAGAACCACAAGGAATACATTACTATAGGCCAAAGAAACATAACCCAATCGAAAGGACTCGAAAAACACCAAAAATCACGAAGTTGGCAAAACCCGAGCCTCGGGCCCACTTCTCGAAAAATTACAAAATTCACATCACCGGATTCCTCGTCTCGCACGAGTCCATGCATATTGAATTTATAAAATTTGGAGTCCATTTGACCCCTCAAATCCCCATTTTAGACTCTCTTAAGTTCAAGCCCTAGACCACCATTTTTTACCTTTGATTCCTTGATTATTCAGTCTAAATCCATGTTTATACACCATAAAATCAAACTCTAAGTCCAAGAATCCATACCTGATTAAAGCCCTTGAAACCCTCTTCAAAATCGCCTCAAAGTTCTCAAGGTTCGGAGTCCAAAATGTTACCCTTTCAAAAATTCGCGAAGAAGATAAATCCCACTTAACTGCCAGTTATTTCCGCTTCTGCGGACCAAATACCGCTTTTGCGACTTCCGCTTATGCGGTCAACGTCCGCTTTTGCGGACTTTTCACTTAAGGCCACTCTCCGCTTCTGCGGTCCCCAATCGCATCTACGGGACCGCTTAAGCGATCCTAATCCCGCCTCTGCGGAACCTGGCAAGGGCCAAGTTTTCCGCTTCCACGCTCCTCAAACCGCTTCAGCGAGACCGCACCTGCGGCCCCACAACCGCAGGTGCGAAACCAACAGATACCAGCAACTTGAACCTGCAATTAAACTCCAAAAACCTTCTATTTAACCACCTGAACTCACCCCGAGGCCCCCGGGACCTCAACCAAAAGCACAAACATGATAAAATACCCTATTCAAACTTGTTGCAATCTTAAAACACATCCAACAACACAAAAATCCTCATTTTTCATCAGTTTCAAGCCTAAGTTCTTCAAATTCTTCCGAAACTCACATTCGATCAAAAACCCAACCAAATCACCTCTGAATCACCTGCAATTTTGCACGCATATCCAAAATCGTCTAGCAGAGCTACTGAAACTCTCGGAATTCCATTTCGAGACCCGAATCAAAATCTCACCTACCAACCGGAATTCGCCAAAATACTAACTTCGCCAATTCAAGCCTAATTCTACACCGGAACTCCAAAATCACTTCCGATCACACTCCTAAGTCACAAATCATCTCCCGAAGCTAATCGAATCACCGAAAATCACATCCGAGCCCTCTAACTCGTTAGTCAACATCCGGTTGACTTTTCCAATATAAGCCTTCCTTAAAGAGACCAAGTATCTCATTTTCTACCAAAGCCAAACCAATTCGACTCTAACTCACCAATTGCCGATAATGGAACATGAAGAAGCAATAAACGGGGAAAACGGGGTGGTAACACATGGGACGACGGGCCGGGTCGTCACAGTTATGCTGATGCTAAGAGCCCTTCAATCATTCTCCAACTCTTCTGGGCTAACAAACAATGCAGGCAAGTCTAACATATTTGTTGACAATATGGAGACACAGGAGATAGACGATTTGTGTGAAATAACAGGTCACAGCAGAGGCAGACTCCCTTTCAAGTACTTAGGTGTTCCGATATCATCTAAGAAACTGTCAAAAATGAATTGTCAAGTGTTAGTGGACAAACTAACTACCAGAATATAGTTGGGGTTCAAAGAACTTATCTATGCTGGGGGAGGGGGGGGTGCAAATGATCAATGCAGTGCTGATGCATATTCACACATATTAGGCATTGATTTTCATACTCCCCAAAGCAGTACTCAAAAGTATTATAGGAATTTGTCACAATTATCTCTTGGATGGTAAGGTGGAAACAAACAGGGTACCACTAGTGGCCTGGGACCGTTTGTCGACCAAAACAAGAGGGAGGGATCGGGATAAAGGATTGTATTTCCTGGAATGAGGCAGCCATAGGAAAGTATGTATGGGACATAACTCAAAAGATTGACTCTTTGTGGGTCAAATGGATTAACCACATCTACCTAAAAAATATAGATTGGTAGCAACACAATGTACCATAAGACGGTAGCTGGTATTGGAAGAAAATATGCTACATAAGAGACAAACTTGCCGGGGGTTATGCTCATGGAGGATGGCAATTATCACAAACAGGTAGATATACAATTAAAAAGGTTACTCCTGGTTGAAGGGGAACATGGACACATGCCAATGGGGAAGATGGGTCTGGAATAAGCAAAACATTCCAAAATACCGCTTCATTTGCTGGTTGACTATGCAGATTAAGATGCACACAAAGGATAGGCTAGCTCTCAGAGGAATCAGTTGAGATGGCGTATGCGTACTATGTGGAAATGCACCAGAATCTACTGAACACGTATTCTATGAGTGTCAATTCTCCAAGTTATGCATCACCGAAGTACTCCAGTGGTTAAAGATAAGGATCACGAACTTTTAAGGACAACACTTACGAAAAAGAGTAGCCAGGGAAATCGGAGGCAAATGAGCAGGGAGTTCTCTTATGCAGTATTGGCACCAGTGAATTATCACATATGGAAAGGGAGGAATGAAGCCTTATGGCAGAGTTAAATTCCTAGACCACACATAGTATGCGATCAAATTAAAAAAAAATGCAAAGTTCGAGTGGTGGAGATACTCAGCAAGCGCAAAGGGGACAAGGATAGGAAATGGCTGGAAGAAATATATAAATAGATAGGAGATAGGCATGACTAATACTTGTACAGAATAGGATAACAAATAGACTTACTTTGCCATAATTGAGTAACTACGAGACTTTCTGTATATAGCTAGAGGATAGAGTGTTTTTTTCCTCATTGTACTTTGTTCTGCAGGTGATGAATAAAATCTTTTCATTCCACTAATTATTTAGTGTAATCAATGAATGCAGAAATATTTAATTTTATTGTTAGTTATATTGTGTTTTCTCCTTCTCTCCTCTATCTAGACCTATAGTGCAAACATGACAATTTGGCTTTTCACTATGATATTAGGTGTGCATGTGGCATCTCGAATAATGTCGTTATCTATGAAATGATAAAAATACATAAAACCTGTATCCTTTTTACCAGAAAATAAAAGAAAAAGAAAGAACATTTTCCTTATTAAGATACAAGGCGTGCTTTCCTTTTTGGTTCATCTATGTATATATATGTTCAATCATCAAAGGTAACATCTGGGCAAACGGGGTATTTTGGGGAATATCAATCAAGGTATTCGATCTTCTTTGTTTCTTTGACCGGAATCGGGAATCCCACTTGTCACTTGTAGTTCTTGTACAACTTGTGGTCTGCATTTGGATTAAGAAATTGTTACCAAATAAGGAAACCTTGCTCCTCCTAGTTTCCTGCTGCCCTTCCCTAAAGCAGGTAAAATAACTACTTTAGGTCACACATTTATGGGGGTCCCATTTTTTGTTACACCTAATAGGTTGTATATATGTTTTAAAAAAAGTTATATGAAGTGAAAAAGTTTTATTTTTTTCTTTAATAAATAAAGAGAAGAAGATTTGCAACTGCGTTGTGATTTCTACTAAGTAAATTGCATTTGAAATGAATATCACCTATTGCACTTATATCTTCTCTTTCTTCATTCAGGAAAGGTGAAGATTGAATTGGGAACCGAAAACGAAGCAGGAACAGACTTGTCCTTTGGTCGAAAAGTCAAACTCTAATTTCGTAAGAAATGTGTGATATATAAGAATAAACATTTTGATGAGAATGTTGATAATGAAATTTCAAAATCTCTCGAAGAGTTTTAGAGTAGATTACTTTTTATACATAGTAGACAAGACTATTTTTTCACTTCAAAATAGATTTGAACAATTTAAAGCATATGAAAATATTTTTGGTTTTCTATTTAACGGTAAATAACTGAGATTGCTAGATGATGGAAATTTGAAAAAAAAAATGCCTTGAATGTTCCTGGAAGCATAATAATCAATCTACTGTTGATGGTTTAGATTTATTTTCTGAATTAAAAGTGTTAAGGAAAATAGTGCAATTAGAAGATAACAGTTTAATTGATATACTTAATCAAATAAAAATACTAGATTCTTTTCCAAATGCCTATATTGCTTATAGAATAATGTTGATAACCCCTATTACCGTTACTTCAGCGGAAAAAAGTTTTTCAAAATTAAAATTGTCACGAGCCAAAATCCCTCCAAAGGAATTGTGATGGAACCTAGTCTCTAAACTAGGTAAGCCTAACCTTTTCTGTAATAACATGGATATTTACTAACTTTAAATTAAATTACTCGGAACAAATTACAATTCCCAAAACCGGTGGTACAAGTCATAAGCCTTTCTAAGAGAAATTATACAAAATAAACACAACACTGTCCCAGAACGAGAAGGAATCAATGGGACGTAAATACAAACGAAGGTGACTCCGAGGCCTGCGAACGCAACAGCAGGTTACCTTGAGTCTCCACCATGACGATCTGCACAGCTACTATCGATCAATTCCTGGATCTGTACACAAAAATGTACAGAAGTGAAGCATGAGCACACCACGGCGGTGCCCGGTAAGTATCAAGACTAACCTCGGCGGGGTAGTGAGGGGGAACAGTCAAGACACCTACTGATCAGACAGATTAAATAGGATATGATAACAAATATCAAGATAAAGGTAACAAAATAATATCAACAGCAGGGATAAATCAATCTACAAACAGTCGAAATAATAAAAGGAAACTCGGATGGAAACGAAAGATAACCAAATAAATTAACACAAACATAGCTGGAACACAGAGAAGTAGAATGAACTCAAGTAAGGAAGACAGTGTCAACTCAATCAATCATATCGTTTCTGGTGCACAATCCCAGCCATCTCAGAACTCGATGTCTCATATCATATCCTCAACTTCCAAACCTTTAGCACACCTGGCACCTTGTGCCCACATATTTTGTCTCACTTTGTACAACAACGTTCTCATGTTACTCAGTACATAGGACCCATAACTAATGCAATTAATATGTTCCAGGAGTCTCATTTACACAACATAAAGTAGAGTACAGCTTCTAAACCAATTAGGAACACAACAAGAAAAAATGAAGTTATTTTTAGAAATCATTTGAATAAAGAAAGTACCATTTTCAATTTAAAATACCACATCGAATGAATTATTACCATTAACATGGAATTTAATAAATTAATTTAGTGGAAATTCCTTTTTTAAGTAAATTACAACTTCAGACGGTTTAAGGAAATTTAATTGAGTAACCAATTGAATTAAAAATGTGACAGTTTTGAAATTTGAAGTATTGAAATGTGTATATATAAATACGTCGAGGTATTGAAAACACTATGAATCCCAACACAAAGGATCACATCAGTAAAGGAATCTAAACAGTTAAAACACTTGAATTGATGACAACAAATAAACACAGCAAACAGAAAGTGCACGGCATCACCCTTCGTGCTTTAACTCTCAATCTTCGCCATGCAATAAATATTCACTTTTATTCTTTCTTGTTGCGGCGTGCAACCCGATCCCAATCATATAATACTGTTGCGGCGTGCAACCGATCTAAATCATATAATGATGTTGCGACGTGCAACCCGACCCCATCTGTCCACCCTTATTACTCCTTGTTGCGGCGTGCAACCTGATCCCATAAATTATTGTTGCGGCGTGCAACCCGATCCCATATAATATTGTTGGGACGTACAACCCGATCCCAATATACGAATCAACACCAATCACAAAAGAATCCCGGCAAGGGAACAATAGTATAACAACAATATCCGGGCAAAGGAAACAATATCATAAGCAATAACATCCCAGCAAGAGAAACAATATCATCCCGGCAAGGAAAACAATATCATAAACAATAACATCCCGGCAAGGGAATCAACAATAGAAACAAATACATCCCGACAAGGGAATCAACAATAACCAATCTCGTTCCAACAATTAACTTCACAAAATGAATCCCAACTTGAATCAATACTCAACGACGGTCAAATACCAAGGAATTACCAAAGCCTGGTCCAACATGAATACTCATCAAGTCAAGCATGAATAGTACATAATAAGGATCACGAAAAAAAAAACAAGAAGCACACTAACCTTAACAAAGCAACAAGACATAATAAGCACGTGATAATTACACCGGTAACCACAACAAATGGACATGTAACATATTTGCACGAAGTCATAGAGGAACTCACAATCAAGCAATAAGGAAGAGAATCACTTCAATTAAGGCAATTAGGGGTCAAGTAACACGTAAGAATTAGAAGAAAGCTAGCAACATCATATGGAGCATATAGATCATCCTTTCTCGAACCGTCGACATTAGAGCATTGATTCAATCCTGAACTACCGCACCCCACGATCTTTGACTGACGCTTCTTCAATACTATCTCACAATATCCCGCCCTAAAGGCGAATTCAAGTAAACTATAACACCGGCGAACTTCACATATTCCATCGAGGACGACGACACCGCGTCACAAATAAAAATTCCATCACACTTGAAAACACCAAGTCTCGTTACTCCATCGATCCAAATCTGGACATTCATAAGCCGATTGCTCTTCTTCGCCGGAAATGAAATACCGAATCTCATAATCATGCAATGAGTAGACCTCCTTTCAAGTCGTACACTGCTTCCACGCTTGGACACACATCCCACCATCACATCAAATACCTTGCGATAACCATTCATGAGCGTCATAGCAACCTGTGCATAGCCTCAAAGCTTTCGGGAGTGCAGCTACCGAGCTGAAATGAAAGAATATCCTTTCGCAAGGCGATGACAATAGCCCAATCATGCCGGGAGAAACATCCCGCACCACATCTGTAGTACCTTTAAAATTTCTCGATTCCCGATTTATAATAAGCGCTTCGCGTCGCATAAGATCGATTGGGAAGGAAACAAAGGCATAAGCATCGAAGGAATCAAATCGCACGATGAGGAAATCAAGAAGGGAAGTGCTCCTAACAGCCCTGTAGCCTCCCGAAGATAAGTACAGACGTCTCTGTACCGATCCGTGAGACTCTACTAGACTTGCTCATGACTCGTGAGACCTAAGGGAACCTACTGCTCTGATACCATGTTGTCACGACCCAAAATCCACATAGGATCGTGTTGGCGCCGGACACCACTGTCAGGCAAGCCAACCATAAATACTTAATTAAATTCTCGTTTTAATAATTTTGATAAATATGACTTTCCTTCATTTTTTTTTCTAGAAAAGGGTAATCATTTCAATTAGATAGAAATGTTAAGAATTTAATACAAGATACCCCAATAATCGTCCCAGAACCCGGTGTCACAAGTGCATGAGCATTTACTAGGGAATGAAATAAAATACAGTAACTGTCCGGAATACAAGGGGGGCAGAAATGAAAATACGGTATGATACTCTGAAGGAGCCGCTAGAGATGCATGTGCCTGTGCAAAAAAAAAATGCACAGCAAGTGTAGCATGAGTACGAAAACAATGTGTACTCAGTAAGTATCACGCCTAATCTCGAAGAAGTAGAGACGAGAGGTCGACTTCGACACTTACTAGTGGTCCAATAATGATACGTCAATAATATAATTAATCGATAGTTATTATAAACATGACTGTGATTCAATAGAATGAAGCAAGTAAATGATTCTTTCTTTATTAGGAAATTCCCAAATTCCTTTTTCATCATTTATACATATATTCTCAAACCGAGAAAAAACTATATCTACTTCAATAAATTTCAAGGCAAGCAATACAAGCATGCGCAAATCATGCCGAGGAAATACGGCCCGATCCAACAATATTTAAACTGTGCACTGCCAGAGGGTCGAATGGCGCGAATCATAGATGCATCTATTTAATCTACAGAGGCGTTCTGCCCGTTCCACAATGTATAAACACATTCAAACAGTCAATCAAGAACTCATCAAGGAGCAATTTATCCAAAGAGAAGCCAATTCTCTTTTAACAATTCCAGAAAATGAAGTTTAACCTTTTTAGAAATTCATTTACTAATTCGGTGTGATTTAAGCAATTCAAACTGTCAATAAGATTACAAATATTCCAAGTATAGCATGCTTTTGGGTCCTAGACTACCCGGACTTAAACATAATAGTAGCTATGCACGGACTCTCGTCACCTCGTACGTCCGTAGCCCCCACAAATAGGAGCACAAATTTAATTAATTCACTGTGACGACCCGGCCCGTCGTCACGTGAGTTACCGCCCCGTTTTCCCCATTTTCTGCTTCATTATGTCTTATTACAAGGGTCTCGGGTGAATGAATTGATTTGGGATTGATTTTGGATGGAAATGAGACACTTAGTCTCTTTAAGGAAGGCTTGTTTTGGAAAAGTCAACCGGATGTTGACTATTGAGTTAGAGGGCTCGGATGTGATTGCCGGTGTTTCGGTTAGTTTCGGGGGATGATTTGTAACTTAGGAGTGTGATCGGAATTGAATTTGGAGGTCCGGTGTAGAATTAGGCTTGAATTGGCGAAGTTAGTATTTTGGCGAATTCCGGTTGGTAGGTGAGATTTTGATCCAGGGGTCGGAATGGAATTCCGAGAGTTCCAGTAGCTTCGTTAGGTGATTTTGGATGTGTGTGCAAAATTTCAGATCATTCAGAGGTGTTTTGGTCTGGTTTTTGATCAAATGCGTATTTCGGAAGTTTTTTAAGAAACTTAGGCTTGAATCCGATGTAATTTGATGGTGTTGGTGTTGTTTGTGGTGTTTTGATGATTGGATCAAGTTTGAATGATGTTTTAGGATGGGTTGGCACTTTTGGTTGAGGTCCCGGGGGCCTCGAGGTGATTTCGGATGGTCAATCGGACCAATCTTGGCTTTTGAAAGTTGCAGAATTCAGCTGGAATGTTGCAGACATTTTTGTTCTTTGCGATTGTAGGAGGACCACTGCGATCGCGTAGAAGGTTTTGGGGAGCTGTAATGATTACTCATCATGATCGCGGAATAGTGTATGCGATCGCATAGGTTGAGGAGGTTGTTCATTGCGATCGCATGAGGTGTATTGCGATCGCGTAGTGTTAAATGGACCTGAGGTCCTGAGGGGTACTTTGTTTAATGCGATCGCGGAGTAGGGTATGCGATCGCGTAGGTTTGATTGGTGAAGCAGTGCGATCGCAGTAAAGGGGTCGCATTCGCATAGGCCATTTTGGAGGCCTGGGGAAGTTGTGTTATGCGATCGCAGAGGCTTGGATGCGATCGCACAGAGTAAAATCTGGGTTGGCAGAAGGGTTTTATTAAACATTTCATCCGCGAACCAAGTCCCATTTCCACCATTTTTGAGTAACCTTGAGAGCTTTTGACGAGGATTAAAGAGGGTTTTGACTGGGAATCGATTGGAGGTGAGTCTTATGGCCTAGAAACATCATTTAATTGTGGATTCAACACTTAAATTCATGGAAATTTGATTAAAAAGGGAAGAATTAGGGCTTGACTTTTGAAATGAAAATTTGGGGTTTGAGGGAGTATTTGAGCTCGGATCTTGGTAAATTTGATATGTATAGACTCGTGGCGAGATAAGGAATCCGGTGAAGTGAATTTTCTAATTTTTCGAGGAGTGGGCCCGAGGCTCGGGTTTTGCCAATTTCGTGATTTTCGATATTTTTCGAGTCTTTTCGATTGGGTTATGTTCCCGTAGCCTATTGTAACGTATTCCTTGTGGTTTTGATCAGATTCTACGCACGAGGAGGTTGATTCGCGAGGCAAGGGAATAGCGAGCTAGGATTTTGGCCGGCTTGAGGTGAGTAATGATAGCAAATGATATCCTGAGGGATTGAAACCCCGGATTTGCACAACGTAGTGCTATATTGAGGTGAAACACACGCTTAATGGCGAGCGCGGGGTTGTTTACTACTGGGGATTGTGACTTGGTCCGTCCCGTTTGATATTTTACCACATAATTGACTAAGCTGATTTGTTTATCATCGTTATTTGGGCTTATTGCCATGTTTTGGGCTTAATGCCGATTACTTGAATCCTTCAGGGATTGTTATCACTATTTCCTCACTATTTTGATACGTTATTTGAACTCAGTCCCTATAATTATACTGTTTTGCAAACTCAGCCACCTTAATTGAATTTTGAGATTTTAATGACATTTTCACTGCTGTATGGGGCTGAGAACTATTATTTTATTGATGCCCGAGGGGCTTATGATGTTTCTGGACTGAGTGAGGCTTTCAGGACTTGAGCGTATTGTGAGGAGGCTTTCAGGCCTCGAGTGTATTGTGAGGAGGCTTTCAGGCCTCGAGTGTATTGTGAGGAGGCTTTCAGGCCTCGAGTGTATTATGAGGAAGCTTTAAGGCCTCGAGTGATATGTGAGGAGGCTTTCAGGCCTCGAGTATGATGTGTGAAGGCTTTCAGGCCTTATGTTGATATAGCGCTTGGGCCGTAAGGGGCCCCTCCGGAGTCTGCACAACCACAGTGAGTGCAGGTACCCATGTGATATGAGAGTGAGCCCGAGGGCTGTTATTATGCTGAGTGACTGATACTGAGCCCGAGGGGCTGATACTGTTCTGAGCGATTGATGCTGAGCCGAGGGGCAGATTTCTACTCACTATTTACTTGTTGATTTACCTGATTTACCTGATTTTAAAAGGAGATTTCATTCGACTCTTTACTGTTCCATTGTTTTTACTGTTTTTACTGCCAGATATAGAATTGCTTTGTGCAGTTATGTGTTTTCATGCCTTCGGTTATTATTTATTATTATTACTCACTGGGTCGGAGTACTCACATTACTCCCTGCACCATGTGTGCAGATTCAGGCATAGCAGAGTCCGCACCTGAGCGCTGATTTCCTTCCAGACCAGGCAGCGATTTGGAGATACGAGGTAGCTGTTGACGTCCGCAGCCCCTTGTCTCCCCTATCTTATATCACTTATGTTTTCTTCAGACTATTGTACCGGATATTACTCTTTGTAGACTTATAGCAAACTCTGTAGTAGCTCATGACTTGTGACACCCCGGTTTGGGCTGTGTCGGGATGGTTTCCTTTGTTTTTATCGCTAATTCCGCATTAATGACTATATTAAGCATGTGTTAGAATTGTTAATATTAAATTAATTGCTTCAAAGGAGGTGTTGCGTTGTTCTGGCTGGCCTTGTCTTCACGAGAGGCGCCATCACGACCGGGTTGGGAATTGGGTCGTGACATTCACCTATGGGGATAATTCCCTCTTACGAGGTTAGAAAGGAGACTCACCTCGCTTCGAAGTTCCATAACCGGCAATCCACGCCCTTCCAAAGACTCAAATCGATGCAAAATGCTCCAACACTAGCCAATAATTATGTAAACCCATTAATATGAGATCAACTGCTCATTTTAATCCAATTTATAACAATTCCTAACCCCAATCGAAAAGTTGACAAAATCGCCATTTTTTTAAGATAAACATTACCCATAACGTCACGAACTCAAATATCTAATTTACTCTTAATTTCATGTTCAAAATCGTGGTCAAGATCCGAAAATACCAATTTTCTAGGTTTTTCCCTCAACCCCAAGTTCTCCACTAATTTCCATGTTAAAATCTACATAATCAATGTATTTAACTCATAATAGGTAGGATTAACTTACCTCCAAGTTACTAGGTGGAAGCCCCTCTCAAGAAGCTCCAAAATCGCCCCAAAATAGAGAAAAATGAGAAATGGCCAAACCCCGCTATTTAATGTATTCTGCCCAGAAACTTCCGTACCTGCGGAATCCTCGCCGCTTCTGCGACTCCGCATCAGCGGAACCTCCATCGCACCTGCGTCAATAACCGCTTCTGCTGTCCTCCATCTCGCTTCTGTGCTTGCGCAGATACGGCCAATGCCCCGCATTTGCAATCCTTCCCTTGGTTGCCCCATTCCACTCCTGCGACTCCCAGGCCGCTTCTCCGGCTCCGCACCTGCGGCCACAACCTCACAGGTGCGGTTACACCAGATATCAGCTGCCTCGGTTTTTTTTCAAATTCAAAGTTCGATCCGTTAACCACCCGGAATCCACCTGGGGGCCCCGGGACCCCATCCAATCTCACCAACCAGTGCCAAAACACATTACAGACTTGCTCGAGGCCTCAAATCATATCAAACAATGCTAAAATAATGAATCGACCTCCAATCCAAGCTTTATGAACTTTAGAACTTCAAACTTCTACATTCAATGCCGAAACCTGTCAAATCACGTCAGATTGACCTCAAATTTTGCACACAAGTCATATTCGACATTACGAACCTACTCAAACTTCCGGAATCGGAATCTGACCCCGATATCAAAAGGTCCACTTCCGGTCAAACTTCTCAAAAACCTTCAAATTTCTAACTTTCTCCAAAATGACCTACGGACCTCCAAATCCACTTCCGATCGCGCTCCCAATACCATAATCACCATAAGAAGCTACTCCCAGACTCGGAATCCCAAACGGACATCGATAATACTGAAATGCACTTCAACCCAAACTTATGAAATTCTTCTAGAATGCTAACTTCCACAATAGGCGCCGAAACGCTCCCGGGTCATCCAAAACACGATCCGGACATACACTCAAGTCCAAAATAGTCATACGAACCTGCTGGAACCTTCAAATCCTGATTCCGAGGTCGTTTACTCAAAAATACAATCTTCTTTCAACTTAAAGCTTCCGAAATGAGAATTCTCTTTCCAAATCAACTCCAAACTTCCTGGAATTCAATCCCGACCGTGCGCACAAGTCATAATACCTGAAAAGAAGCTGCTCGTGGCCTCAAACTGCTGAACGACGCGCTAGAGCTCAAAATGACCGGTCGGGTTGTTACATTGGATTTGAGAAAATTGAAAAATGGGTAAAAATCCCGTCAAAAATCTCACTTAATAGGCCTTAGATGTCGCATTTGCGACCCAGGGTTCGCAATTGCGAACCCTCACAATTTGCGAACAAGGGAGGGCTTGCAGAAGTTGCAAATGCGAACTGGGCATCGCAATTTTGATGAAAACGTTCGCATTTTCGACCACACCAGAAACCAGCAATTTTCCCGACACGTAAATGAGCATAACTTCCTCATACGATGTCCAAATTCGATGATTCTTTTTCCTATGGCTCCGTAATTTCGATACCGATCTAATGGTTCAATAAAAACTGAATTTGGATCTCATTTGCTCAATGTGGTATCATTTTTTCTTGGAGAAACGACGATGAAGCACCCAAAAAGAAGCGCAACATAGCCTAAACCCATCCGAAACTCACCCAAACCAAACATGCACGCAAGTATAAAAACATCATAGGGACTTGATCGTGCGATCAAATCATCAAAATATCATCAAAAACTATGAATTTAACCTCAAAACTCATGATTTTCTAACTTTTCAACCGGACGTCCAAATCACGTCAAATCAATTCTGATTCTCACCAAATTTCACAGATAGGACTTAAATATATCATAACAAACTTGTACCAGGCTCCGGAACCAAAATACGGGCCCGATACCAACGAGTTCAAACAATAATTCATTTATTTATTTCCTTTAAAAACCAGCACAATAATTTTTTTCAAAAATTGTTTTCTAAGGCTAGCGACCTCAGAATTCAATTTCGGGCATATGCCCAAGTCCCCTATTTTACCGCGGACCTCATGGGGTCGTCGGAACACTGATCCAGGTCCATTTAACAAAAATGTTGACCAAAGTCAACTAAAAATCAAATTTTAACTCTAGAAATTATAATATTTTTTATATTTTCACATAAAAGCTTTCCGGTTTCACGCCCGGACTGCGTACGCAAGTCGATACACATAATATGAAGCTACTCATGACCTCAAACTGCCGAATCAGACGAAATTGTTCAGAACGACCAGTCGATCGTTACATCCTCCTCCACTTAAACATATGTTCGTCCTCGAACGTACCCGGAATTGTTCCAAAGCCATCGAACCACTGCATAAGCTCCTCATACATACACCCGGGGCGATTCCCCATCACCCAAACCTATGTAGGACTCACAATGCAACTTTACTGATGGTCTCACTTCATTCTTAGTCCATAGCCTTAGGACAGTACCCAAACCTTAACATCTGAAATTCATCATAGGACCTGAATCCCACATTATCACATTGTATGAACCTGAACAAGCTGAATCGAGCAAAAATTCCAATCCAGAATACAATCACATGTTGTTCCACACAACTCAAATGCTCGAAGCAATAACCTCTGACCACCATAGTCGTTCAAATAACATCCTGGATGCCGGCAATACACCTCACATTGAATATAACCTTGTTCCGAACGTCTACAACACTGCCAATGATAAAGAAATATGTGGATATTCATAGCTGCTCATGAAGTCAACAAGTCAAGAAACTCTCTCGCCCGCCAAGGGCCATTACCCAACTCTTAGCAGAAACAACCACATACATCCAAGCACTCCTCACCCCCAATACCATAGTACAAATCTCGGGTCCAAGAACCTCATCTCAGCTAGTAAAAGCAGCCCAACTAACAACTCACCATGGAACGACACGCATTCTCACACTACACAGTTCGTACACCAAACCAGCAATAACTAAATTATGCAGCACAAATAAGTGAAAGCCAAGTATAAGAATTATCTAACAAGTACAACATGTGTGACAACAAAAGTATAGTCTTTCATCAAATCGTCCCACAGAGGGAAAACACAACACCAAATAAACAATGAAAGGGTACCCCACATAACATCCGCTGCGACGCGCAGCCCGCTCCCAAATACTCATCAAGCCAAAATGCTCGGGTCCACTGATCACATAAATATTGATATCAGGCACAACAGAGTGCACAAGTAAAACTGTGGGAACAATGAATAGAAGTAATAAAATATGAGAGAAGCAAGCACATATAAGGTGCAATGAGCAAATCAACACCACGAGGGCTATCTCGCCCACCTCGCCATAAGGCCTGAATAGAGTTACAACATGCGTGGGGTATAATCATACAACCTCACCGCCTAACACAACATAAAAGAGTAGCACATAACATAGGCTAGGGGCACAAAAATATCACCTTCTGCCTGATCACATAACCAAAATGACAATCTCACAGAGGCACACAAACTTGAGCTGACACGACATACATATTCTTGCTGATCCTCCAAATAGCCCACAACCAAATCTTGATCCTTCCCAATTAGATAAATATTCTTCAAAAAGGTCCATAGCAACCTATCTATAATACATGCTACTAATTACCCCATTCTCAACATTTCTTCACAATCCGCAAACGGAAATAATCCCCATATGAGGGCATCTATCCCCAAACCTCAAGAATATTAAGATTTCCAAACCTAACTCAACTACGCAAATTGAATGGCTGATATATCACTCACACCCTATCATTCTGCTGAAGCACCCATATAGGATTTTTGGCCGTGTAACAAAACATGAACCTCGAAAACCTCAAAACCCAGTATTCACCAGGCTACTAGCCACGCACCCGCAAACCAAAACTCAAGGTCCTTTCCAAAAATGCACACTCTTCACATATGATAGCCGACAATGCCACACTCTATAAATTCCAAATACTGATCCTGGAGAAAACCGCAATGTACTACATTTCCTTACGCTCATAGTAGACAGCCAACTCAAGTCGTTGCCAAACCACCGAGAACTCTCCGAGATCCGCTCGCTCGCAACTAAACCATCAGAATTGCACCTCCCTAACTCAACTGAGTCACACAAACCGTCCAATCCAAGAGTGTTTCCACAAATGCCAGTAGAGAATTCCTATTCAAAGGACCAATTACTTCATCGCTATGCTGACCCAACACCACGGAGCTAACCCATTTCTTCGGATAGTCGATATGCAATAATCCCAATCAAAGTCCCAAATACAGGTGATCCTAACACGAACCACGTAGCCCAGAAGCTTATAAACCACTACATTTCCTCTGAAGCACCCCGTCCTGCCGCGACCACACCAACGCTGAATAGACCTTCTGTGAATCTGAAGTTGTTCCTCTGACTCCCCTTGATGCTGATATGTAGATCTGTAAATGACACGGAAAACTGTAAGCCCCAACATCATCCCGTGTAAGATCTTAGACCTTGGTCATACACAAAATTCGGGAACCCACTAATACCACAAATACGCATACCTCAGGCCAAATCTAATATAAATCTAACTCTACAATCTGAATGCCGCTACTGAACTCCTCCACTTGGCGCAAAGCCATAGAAAACAACGTCTGATGATCCACAAAGCTAACCTTCAAAGCTCATACAACACAAATCACAAGGTACTCCAATACCACCAACTATTCCCAATAAACACCCACTTTGTGGCCTTGCCACAATCGCGATGACTAGTCAACCAATTAAACCTTACCAAGCACACACTCATCAATCAGATGTCGGAAATCGCTGCGCCTCCATACGAACAACTGAATAGTCTCTCAATGCCTCTGTATCTTTAGACTAGACAACACGTCGAGGCAATTGCTAAGCATCCTGACTTCTTCGTAGCCTGTCTGTAGCATCATGAACCACTGGCGCATAGCGGGCACCGAGAGCGTAATATTACACACGAGTGGATAAAAAGGAACATAAGTTATATGCTTCGAGCTAAATAAATATCGCACGATAAGGAATGAAGAATGTGAGATTATCCTAATAGTTCTGTAGCCTCTTGAAGATAAGTACAGACGTCTCTGTACCGATCCGATCCGCAAGACTCTACTAAACCTGCTTATGACTCGTAGCACCTATGAAACTAGAGCTCTGATACCAATTTGTCACGACCCAAAATCCCTCCAAAGGAGTCGTGATGGCACCTAGTCTCTAAACTTGGTAAGCCTAACCTTTTCTGTAATAACATGGATATTTACTAACTTTAAATTAAATTACTCAAAACAAATTACAATTCCCAAAACCGGTGTACAAGTCATAAGCCTTTCTAAGAGAAATTATACAAAATAAACACAATACTATCCCAGAACAAGAAGGAATCGATGGAACGTAAATACAAATGAAGGTGACTCCGAGGCCTGCGAACGCAACAGCAGGTTACCTTGAGTCTCCACCACGACGATCTGCACAGATACTATCTATCAATTCCTGGATCTGTACACAAAAATGTATAGAAGTGCAGTATGAGCACACCACGGCGGTGCCCAGTAAGTATCAAGATTAACCTCGATGGGGTAGTGACGAGGAACAGTCAAGACACCTACTAGTCAGACAGATTAAACAGGATATAATAATAAATATCAAGATAAAGGTAACGAAATAATATCAACAGCAGGGATAAATCAATCTACAAACAGTCGAAATAATAAAAGGAAACTCGGATGGAAACGAAAGATAACCAAATAAATCAACACAAACATAGCTGGAACACAGAGAGGTAGAATGAACTAAAGTAAGGAAGACAATGTCAACTCAATCAATCATATCGTTTCTGGTGCACAACCCCAACCATCTCAGAACTCGATGTCTCATATCATAACCTCAAATTCCAAATCATTAGTGCACCTGGCACCTTGTGCCCACACATTTTGTCTCACTTTGTACAACAACGTTCTCATGTTACTCAGTACATAGGACCCATAACTAATGCAATTAAGATGTTCCAGGAGTCTCATTTACATAACATAAAGTAGAGTACAGCTTCTAAACCATTAGGAACTCAACAAGAAAAGATGACGTTATTTTTGAAATCATTTGAATAAAGAAAGTACCATTTTCAATTTAAAATACCACACCGAATGAATCATTACCTTTAACATGGGATTTAATAAATTAACTTAGTAGAAATTCCTTTTTTAAGTACATAACAACTTCAAACGGTTTAAGGGAATTTAATTGAGTAACCAATTGAATTAAAAATGTGACAATTTTGAAATTTGAATATTGAAATATGTATATATAAATACGACGAGGTATTGAAAACACTATGAATCCCAGCATAAAGGATAACATCAGTAAAGGAATCTAAACAGTTAAAACACTTGAATTGATAACAACAAATAAACACAGCAAACAGATAGTGCACGGCATCACCCTTCGTGCTTTAACTCTCAATCCTCACCATGCAATCAATATTCACTTTATTCTTTCTTGTTGCGGCGTGCAACCTGATCCCAATCATATAATACTGTTGTGGCGTGCAACCCGATCCAAATCATATAATGATGTTGGGGCATGCAACGCGATCCAAATCATATAATGATATTGCGGCGTGCAACCCCACCCCACCTGTCCACCCTTATTACTCCTTGTTGTGGCGTGCAACCCGATCCCATATAATATTGTTGTGGCGTGCAACCCGACCCCAATATACGAATCAACAGTAATCACAAAAGAATTCCTGCAAGGGAACAATAGTATAACAGCAATATCCCGGGAAGGGAAACAATATCATAAGCAATAACATCCCGGCAAGGAAATCAACAATAGAAAAAAATATATCCCGGCAAGGGAATCAACAATAACCAATCTCGTTCCAACAATTACTTCACAAAATGAATCCCAACTTGAGTCAATACTCAACAACGATCAAATACCAAGGAATTACCATAAGCCTGGTCCAACATGAATACTCATCAAGTCAAGCATGAATAGTACATAATAAGGATCACAAAAAAAAACAAGAAGCACACTAACCTTAACAAAGCAACAAGACATAATAAGCACATGATAATTACACCGGTAACCACAACAAATGTACATGTTACTTATTTGCACGAAGTCATAGAGGAACTCACGATCAAGAAGTATCAAAACAATAAGGAAGTCAATCACTTCAATTAAGGTAATTAGGCGTCAAGTAACACGTAAGAATTAGAGGAATGCTAGCAACATCATATGGAGAACATAGAGGTAATTTAAGCAATTAGGAAACTGAAGCATAACGGAATACTTTGCACATAATGAACATAAGGACCTAAGAACACTAGAGGAAAATTTCCCACAAATAAGTCCGAGCACACACTCGTCACCTCGCGTGCATGGACTACAACTAGCATAGAAGACTCAAACCCTAAGGGGAAGTCCTCCACACAAGGTTAGGCAAGATACTTACCTCAATCCGGCCAATCCAATACTCAATTTAGCTTTTTCTTTACCGATTCATCAACGCTCGGCTCGATCTAGCCGAAAACGACTTGAATACATCAACAATGCAAGAGGAAACAATTTCAATTGACAAAACTATGATTCTTATACAATTTGCAAAAAGTCAACAAAAGTCAACTCCCCGGGCCCGCACCTCGAAACCCGACAAGATTTACAAAACCGAACACTCATTCCGCTACGAGTTCACCCATACAAAAATTATCTAATTCCGATAACATTTGGTCATTCACATCATCATTTTACATTTTTGAAAGATTTCATAATTTTTCCCAAATTTTCCTTTAGATTCTCATGAATTTGATGTTAAATCTAAGATATAATCTAAGAGACACTTACCCAATGATTTGGAGAAGTTTAGGTCTTTGGAAAATATCCTATGGAGGTTTAGAATTTGAGAAAATTGAAAAAAGGGTGAAAATCCCGTCAGAAATCTCACTTAACTGGCCTCAGATGTTGCATTTGCGACCCAGGGTTCGCAATTGCGAATCCTCGCAATTTGCGGACAAGGCAGGGCTGGCAGAAGTCGCATCTGTTGCGAAGCGGGCATCGCAATTGCGATGAAAAAGTTCGCATTTGCGACCACACCAGAAACCAGCAATTTCCCCGACACGAAAATAAGCATAACTTCCTCGTACGGTGTCCAAATTCGATGATTCTTTTTCCTATGGCTCCGTAATTTTGATACGGATCTAATGGTTCAATAAAACTGAATTTGGATCTCATTTGCTCAATGTGGTATCATTTTTGCTTGAAGAAACGACGATGAAGCACTCAAAAACAAGCGCAACATAGCCTAAACCTATCCGAAACTCACCCGAGCCCCCGGGGCTCCAAACCAAACATGCACGCAAGTCTAAAATTATCATACGGACTTGCTCGTGCGATCAAATCATCAAAATAACATCAAAAATTATGAATTTAACCTCAAAACTCATGATTTTCTAACTTTTCATTCGGACGTCCAAATCACGTCAAATCAATTCCGGTTCTCACCAAATTTCACAAATAGGACTTAAATATCATAACAAACTTGTACCAGGCTCCGAAACCAAAATACGGGCCCGATACCAACGAGTACAAACATTAATTCATTTATTTATTCCCTTTAAAAACCAGCACAATAATTTTCTTTAAAAATTATTTTCTAAGGCTAGGGACCTCGGAATTCAATTCCGGGCATACGCTCAAGTCCCCTATTTTACCGCAAACCTCCCGGGGTCGTCGGAACACAGACCAGATCCGTTTACCAAAAAAGCTGACCAAAGTCAACTAAAAACCAAATTTCAACTCTAGAAATTACTATATTTTATATTTTCACATAAAAGCTTTCCGGTTTGACGCCCGGACTGCGCGCGCAAGTCGGTACACATAGTATGAAGCTACTCGTGACCTCAAAGTGCCGAACCGGACGAAATTGTTCAAAACGACCAGTCGGTTCGTGACAAAAA
Source organism: Nicotiana attenuata (assembly GCF_001879085.1). Taxonomy (NCBI): domain Eukaryota; kingdom Viridiplantae; phylum Streptophyta; class Magnoliopsida; order Solanales; family Solanaceae; genus Nicotiana; species Nicotiana attenuata. The sequence continues at coordinate 81,032 of NW_017673677.1, forward strand.
TTGATAAAATCTTATTTAAGATGAACAATGTCTCAAGAGAGATTAAATGGATTAGCTATATTGTCAATTGAGAAAGACTTATTAAGAAAAATTGATTATAAGAACATTATTAATAAATTTGCATCTAAAAAAAGATAAAAATAGACTTCACAAAAAGAAAAGTTGAGGTCACACATAAAATTTGGCTTTAGGCCACAAAATTTATCGGGCCGCCCCTGAGTTTCCATGGAAATGTCTTTTTTTGCTCCCTCGTTCTCTTCATTCTCCATCGCCAACAGATTGTGGAATACATTAAAAGAAGAAGAAAAACAACTAAGGGAAAAAGGCAGGAAGGAAAATATCACTCTAAAAGAGTAGTGAATACATAAAATACAGAGCTTGATTTATTTGTACAACCGACAGAGAACACCTATAAATCTAAATTTATACAGCTCAATAAAACGTGTTATGTTACGTCTGATAAAAGAATATTCCATTAGCAATAATGTTATTGCAATTGTCACGACCCGGATTTCCCACCCTCGGGAGTCGTGATGGCGCCTACTAATGAGAGCTAGGCAAGCCAACTTAATTAGCATTTTCATTAAACACCTATTCCTTTTTAACAATTAACAGCATTAAATAAAGGCGACGGAAAGACTTAAATGTAGATAGATGATCAATAATACAGAACTTCCAACACATATATCTCTATCCCGGGACTGGAGTCACATACTCACGAACATCTAGGGAGTACTACATACAAAGTATGAAAGAAACATAATCTGTTTATCTCAAGTACAATGAAATGACAGCCAAATGTAAAGATAGACGGGAGACGCCGGGCCTGCGGACGCCTGCAAGCCACCTCGGGTCTCTCTGGACTGAAGGTTCGCCCCGTGCTAATGCTGCTGCTACTGCTCAATACCTGGACCTGTGCAAAAATGCACAGAGTGTAGCATCAGCACAACCGACCCCATGTGCTGGTAAGTGCCTGGCCTAACCCCGGCGAAGTAGTGACGAGGCTAGACAGGACCTACCAAAAACAACCTGTGCAGGTGTATATGTATAAACAAGTNATATATATATATATATATATATATATATATATATATATATATATATATATATATATCTAGGTGGTCGGCGTGCCACACGATCCCATTTTATAATATATATAAGTGGTCGGCGTATTACACGATCCCATTTCATAATATATAAGTGGTCGGCGTGCCACACGATCCCATTTCATAATATATAAGGATTTCCCAGCAAGGGAACAAGCATCAATTCAACCATCCCGGCAAGGGAGAATACAAATAAACCATTAACTCCCGACAAGGGAGCAACAACATTAACTTACACGTCCCGGCAAGCGAGTAATTACAACTCTTCCTCTTCCGTTCATTTCTTACGTCTTAATCGTGTCATATTTCGAGCCACCACTCCAAGGAGTTTAAAATCATATTTTCTCTTCATATTGTTCACATTATATCGAGTCCATCAATTAAACAAGGAAGAGTCACTACAGAATCCCAAATAAGCACAAGTAAGACTCACGGTCATGCTAGATACCGGTGTATAGATACTCGTCACCATGCCTATACACCGTACTCAACATTTAGCAATTAGCAAATAATACTCTAATCCTATTCCCTCAAACCAAAGTTAGATCAAACACTTACCTCGAATGCTCCAACTCAACTCAAGCCTCTAGTATCGCTTTACCCTTCGAATTCACCACCAAACCGCTCGAATCTAGTCACAAATGCTTGAGTGTATCAACAAATGCTGATCTAATAAATTTGAATGCATGAAAAGTAAATTTCCCAAAGTTTTACTCAAAATTTCCCAAAACGCCCCCGGGCCCACGTGGTCAAAACCCGAGGTTCAAACCAAAACCCGACTACCCCTCCCCCCATGAACTCAGATATATAAGTTATTTTGGAATCAGACCTCAAATTGAGGTCCAAAACCCCAAAATTTTGAAATCCTAGTTCTACCCTAAATTCCCAAATTCCCCCATTAAAATCTTTGTTTTGAAGTTGAAATTATGTTTAAAGATGTTAAGAAGCAAGGAAAATAAGTTAGAAATCACTTACCAATCGTTTTGAAGGAGAAGAATCGTTTGGAAAATCGCCTCTTATGTTTTGGGTTTTGAAAAAGTGCAAAATGACTGAAAATCTTAGATTTATATACTTTGCTGAAGGACTGGCGCGGACCGCGCAAAAATGCCCCGCAGCCGCGCCG